>NC_069505.1:273848624-273983624 GCF_027579735.1 Bombina bombina
TGTGAACACATGATTAATTATATGACCGTTATATTAGTGCATGTTACTATATCTGTAACATCATAACAGAGAATTGTTTCCCATTAAATGTTCTTGCTACGCACTTAGCTAATAAAGTCTTAACCCTGGGCCAAACGTCCTTGTGGTTGTGAGAATGTACAAGGCTGATATCATTAGAATACTATGTACTCTGCTGTTGAATCAGCATCTGTTTTTTTGTATGATTCTTTCATGTATGTCTTCTAAAAAATGGAGGAACTGTATGTGTGCGTGTATGTATGTATGTATATATATATATGTGTGTGTGTATGTATGTATGTGTGTGTGTATGTATATATATATATATATATGTGTGTGTGTGTTTGTGTGTGTATAAATAAATATGTGTGTGTATGTATGTATATACATATAAATATATATATATATATATATATATATATATATATATATATATATATATATATATATACACTGCTCAAAAAAATAAAGGGAACACTTAAACAACACAATGTATCTCCAAGTCAATCACACTTCTGTGAAATCAAACTGTCCACTTAGGAAGCAACACTGAGTGACAATCAATTTCACATGCTGTTGTGCAAATGGGATAGACAACAGGTGGAAATTATAGGCAATTAGCAAGACACCCCCAATAAAGGAGTGGTTCTGCAGGTGGTGACCACAGACCACTTCTCAGTTCCTATGCTTTCTGGCTGTTATGGTCACTTTTGAATGCTGGTGGTGCTTGCACTCTAGTGGTAGCATGAGACGGAGTCTACAACCCACACAAGTGGCTCAGGTAGTGCAGCTCATCCAGGATGGCACATCAGTGCGAGCTGTGGCAAGAAGGATTGCTGTGTCTGTCAGCGTAGTGTCCAGAGCATGGAGGCGCTACCAGGAGACAGGCCAGTACATCAGGAGACGTGGAGGAGGCTGTAGGAGGGCAACAACCCAGCAGCAGGACCGCTACCTCCGCCTTTGTGCAAGGAGGAACATTAGGAGCACTGCCAGAGCCCTGCAAAATGACCTCCAGCAGGCCACAAATGTGCATGTGTCTGCTCAAACGGTCAGAAACAGACTCCATGAGGGTGGTATGAGGACCCAACGTCAACAGGTGGGGGTTGTGCTTACAGTCCAACACCGTGCAGGACGTTTGACATTTGCCAGAGAACACCAAGATTGGCAAATTCGCCACTGGCGCCCTGTGCTCTTCACAGATGAAAGCAGGGGCACACTGAGCACATTTGACAGACGTGACAGTCTGGAGACGCCGTGGAGAACGTTCTGCTGCCTGCAACATCCTCCAGCATGGCCAGTTTGGCAGTGGGTCAGTGATGGTGTGGGGTGGCATTTCTTTGAGGGGCCGAACAGCCCTCCATGTGCTCGCCAGAGGTAGCCTGACTGCCATTAGGTATCAAGATGAGATCCTCAGACCCCTTGTGAGACCATATGCTGGTGCGGTTGGCCCTGGGTTCCTCCTAATGCAAGACAATGCTAGACCTCATGTGGCTGGAGTGTGTCAGCAGTTCCTGCAAGATGAAGGCATTGATGCTATGGACTGGCCCTCCCGTTCCCCAGACCTGAATCCAATTGAGCACATCTGGGACATCATGTCTCGCTCCATCCACCAACTTCACTTTGCACCACAGACTGTCCAGGAGTTGGTGGATGCTTTAGTCCAGGTCTGGGAGGAGATCCCTCAGGAGACCATCCGCCACCTCATCAGGAGCATGCACAGGCGTTGTAGGGAGGTCATACAGGCACGTGGAGGCCACACACACTACTGAGCCTCATTTTGACTTGTTATAAGGACATTAAATCAAAGTTGGATCTGCCTGTAGTGTGTTTTTCCACTTTAATTTTGAGTGTGACTCCAAATCCAGACCTCCATGGGTTGAAAATTTGGATTTCCATTTTTTAATTTTTGTGTGATTTTGTTGTCAGCACATTCAACTATGTAAAGAACAAAGTATTTAATTAGAATATTTTATTCATTCAGATCTAGGATGTGTTATTTTAGTGTTCCCTTTATTTTTTTGAGCAGTGTATATATATATATATATATATACACACAGTATCTCACAAAAGTGAGTACACCCCTCACATTTTTGTAAATATTTTATTATATCTTTTCAAGTGACAACACTGAAGAAATGACGCTTTGCTACAATGTAAAGTCGTGAGTGTACAGCCTGTATAACAGTGTAAATTTGCTGTTCCCTCAAAATAACTCAACACGCAGCCATTAATGTCTAAACCGTTGGCTACAAAAGTGAGTACACCCCTAAGTGGAAATGTCCAAATTGGGCCCAATTAGCCATTTTCCCTCCCCAGTGTCATGTGACTTGTTAGTGTTACAAGGTCTCAGGTGTGAATGGGGAGCAGGCGTGTTAAATTTGTTGTTATCGCTCTTACACTCTCTCATACTGGTCAATGGAAGTTCAACATGGCACCTCATGGCAAAGAGAGCATTATTATTATAAACCGCACGCTTACACAAATCATATCCTCTACATACCGGTTTATCCATTAGAAGCATAATAATGCTTTTTGTATCCCCATACATTATTCATATCTATTAATGGTAACCAGTTTTACCAATGGTTTATGTATAAAGCCTTCACTACAGCATTACTATGTATTGCAGACCATACTAGTTATTCTCCACCATCATATACATGTCAATAATTCACCCACATTTTGATGTGGCTTTAAAATCCATCACATACAATTCATATGATATTGTCAAACTTTCCAGTTTTAAATCAACTCATAGCCCACAATGTGTCCAATACAGGTGGAAACCATCTTTTTCATCCCAACCCATTTATATACACATCTACCAATTGGAGTCACATCCACTACCCACTTTCCTTGTTTCCATCTATATACTGTATATACAGTGTATAAATGTCCATGTGCCTGCAGTGTGGTGCATCCAGTCACCTTGGCACTTACTCAAGAGTGCCTGCATGTTGGTTAACCAGCTACCCATTTGGGGGCCACCAAGATACAGCACATGTTATCACAACACACCACCCTGATTATTTAAATAAAACAATGCAAAATCCTAGTAACTATTGAGTCCCCTAAGAATTAGGGTGTCCAAAAGATGAAATCTGTCACCACCTCTCCTCTTCAGTGGATGTAATCAATCAGGATAGTTTTCAAAATGCCCACCATATGTTTGTATTCAGCAAAGCGCTTGCCACAGGCAGATCTAATTGACCCTCTTACAGGGACATCCATATAGCACTTTTGTGATTTGCTAGTCTTTCCCTGAATGTTGTACTTGTCTTTCCAACGTATTACAGGCCACATGGACAAATAAACAGATATATAACATGTTTTGAGGTAAATGTTAAAGGGACAGTCAACACCAGAATTTTTGTTGTTTAAAAAGAAAGATAATCCCTTTATTACCCTTTCCCCAGTTTTGCATATCCAACACAGTTATAATAATACACGTTTTACCTCTGTAATTATCTTGTATCTAAGCCTCTGCTGACTGCCCCCTTATTTCAGTTCTTTTGACAGATATGCAGTTTAGCCAATCGGTGCTCACTCCTAGGTCAATTTACGTGCATGAGCTCAATGTTATCTATATGAAACATGTGAACTAATGCCCTCTAGTGGTCAAAATGTATTCAGATTAGAGGCAGTCTTCAAGGTCTAAGAAATTAGCAAATGAACCTCCTAGGTTTAGCTTTCAACTAAGAATACCAAGAAAACAAAGCAAAATTGGTGATAAAAATAAATTGGGAAGTTGTTTAAAATTGCATGCTCTATCTGAATCATGAAAGTTTTTTTGGACTTGACTGTCCCTGTAAGGGTAAATGTTATATGCTTGTGACTTGTGGGGGTGGTGGAATGTAGACCCTGTGAGGAGTGTATTACAGGTCAAACAATTGCCACACCTATAGCATGCTTTCTTGGGTGTAGGCAACCAGGACTTTTTTTCTTCCTTAAACTCAGTTATCACTAACATACATCTCAAACTATGTCCACTCCTGTAAACCATTCCCAGGACCAGTTTTTTAACCACTTTATGTATTTGTGAGCTATATAATGTATATGTTTTGAGATAATTTTAAGTGCCTTGGTTTTTTCCTCCTGGATTTATTTATTAATTCCACTTGAGTAAGATTAGACACTTCCTGCAACACCAAATTAATTTCACACTCTCTATATCCTCTAGCAAGAAATTTCATTTTCATGTGTTACAGTTCTCTCTCTTGTTTCCGTACATCTGAGTGGTTTCTAACAATTCTGAGGAACTGTGATTTCATTATGCCTCAAGAGTTGGTGGGTAATAATTTTAGAACTGTAAAAGTGAGTCATGGTCTGTAGGTTTATAATAAAGAGTAATATGCAATACAGCACCGTCATTAAAGGGACACTAAACCCAAATTTGTTCTTTCATGATTTAGATAGAGCATGCAATTTTAAGTAACTTTCTAATTTACTCCTATTTAAAAAAAAAAATATCTTCATTCTCTTGCTATCTTTATTTAAAAAGCAAGAATGTAAAGCTTAGGAGCCGGCCTATTTTAGTTTCAGCAACCTGGACAGTGCTTGTTTATTGGTGGCTACATTTAGCCACAAATAAGCAAGTGTAACCCAGGTTCTGAACTAAAAATGGTGCCGGCTCCTAAGCTTAGATTCCTGCTTTTTTAAATAAAGATAGCAAGAGAACGAAGAAAAAGTAATAGGAGTAAATTAGAAAGTTGCTTAAAATTGCATGTTCTATCTGAATCAGGAAAGAAAAAAAATTGTGTTTAGTATCCCTTTAACAATAGTCTTATAAATACATAGTTCTAAAAAGGGAATTTCGTTGATACTATATTCCATTTTGAACTTAACATATGGCATATGAGTGCCTTCCTGCTGAATTTTATATATATATATATATATATATATATATATATATATATATATATATATATATATATATATATAATTACAAAGGGGTAACTGCCCTTTTCATTAGACGTGTATTCATCCTAATTTTTTATAAATAAATATATAATAATTTTTTAGTGTCTGGCTGGCGCACACAGTGCATACCAATTGGCTACGATACTATAGTTAGTACTAGTAGATATATATATTGGTACCGCTCATATAATTGAAATCATTTTTATATTGCAGTGGGGCAAACATGGGTTCCTGACTGCTCTGTAGGTTTTGCTTTGTCATCTAGCACCAATGTTAGTAGTGTACCTTTTGATTTGGGACTAAAATATGTAACGCTAATAATTTCTCTTTGGCTGTCTATAGCTATCAGCTTTTCCAACTTGTAGTAAATGGTACTAGTGTGAGTTTACAATACAAAATAATGTGATTATTAAGGGTGTTTTTTTTAATAAACTTCTGCAAATCCTTAGAGGGACATGAAACCCAAGTTTTTTTCTGTCATGATTCCTGTTGCCTCCAGGATTAAACACAAAATTCTGACTCTGACATGCAAGGCCCTCAACTGCACTGCTCCCCCCTTTATCTCAGACCATGGGGCCGATTTAACATGCCCTGAATGGTGCCTAATGAACTCATTTCAGGCTCGCCAGAAACAGGAGTTAAGAAGCAGCGGTCTTAAGAACGCTGCTCCTTAACTCGTACGCCTCCTCTGAGGTGGGGGTCAACAATCCGTCCAATCTCATACGATTGAGTTGATTGACACCCCCTGCTAGCAGCCAATTGGCTGCGAATCTGCAGGATATGCTGTCGGCATTTATCGATGTCTGGTGGACATGATTCGCTACAGCGTATCGTGTCTGCCAGACACTTGATAAATCAGTCCCCGTTTCCATATACGTTCCCTCCCGTCCCCATCGCTCTGCTCACAACCTCCTACTCTCCTCCTCTCTTGTTACCTCCTCACACTACCGTTTACAGGACTTCTCCAGGTTGGCCCCCATCTTGTGAAACTCTCTGCCTCGCTCCAAGCCTAAGAGTCCAACTGTTTGCAGATCACCTTCATAAGAGCTGACTACAACAGTGCAACCCTGGCAGGGCCCTCTACCCATTTATCCCTATAAATGTTACCTTGTATACAGCCTATGTTTATAGCGCTGCGGAATCTGTAGGCGCTCTACAAATAACTGATAATAATAATGATTCAAATATATCCTACAATTTTTTTAGTAACTTTCCAATTTACTTCTATTATCTAATTTGATTTGTTCTCTTCATATCCTTTGTTAAAAAAAGAACACCTAGGTAGTCTCAGGAACTGTGAGCTAGCTGCTGAATGCTAGCTGCACATATATGCCTCTTGTCATTAGGTTACCAATGTGTCCAGGAAGCTCCCAGTAGTACGTTGCTGCTCCTTTAATAAAGGATACTAAGAGAATGATGCAAATTTGAAAATTTTAAATGTGTTTAAAACTGAATTCTATCTGAATCACGAAAGGAAAAAAAATGGGTTTCATGTCCCTTTAATTACCTACACTATAAACTGATTTTATAGCTAAGTGTGCCATGTGTGGGTACCTTATTGCTAACCCGCCCCTGCCCCCCAGAAGAATGCCACGTACAACCAAGCCATAACAAGAATATTGTTAAAAAGTATAAAATCTTTATTGAAAAGTATAAACAGCAGAAGAAACAGTTTGTAATAATTTAAAATATAATATATAAAAATATTACAAAACAATTCTGTGTTTGCTCTTTCAGTTTCTCTATACACTTCTGTGCAGGTAACATCTTTATGGAAATAACTTTAAACAAATGTATTAAACATAAACGTGACACTAAAGACCTCTATTTGCACGTTCTATGCATATCTTATTGAGCAACGTCCCTCAGGAGTAGCTGCTAAACCCAAAGCTGATCATTAGAGAATTACTTTGCAACATTAAACTAATACAGTTACCATTTTATTTAGGTTTGCGCAAATGTGTGAGAATCAGATCTGTTTGGACCTGGGGGAAATACACCGTCTAACTTGCTTGGGAATTCCTATTTCATAACCAAACAGCAAGCGAGACAGATTGGATTATTAACCTCTCTGGTTTGGGGCCATTAAATATCACAATAACTAAATGATTTTTTGTTTACAAACAGGTTTTTAAAGGAGATTTTAATCAATTTTCCTCATTTCATTCAAAAGGGAATTCTAAAAACGTATTAGGTTTTTTTGGTGTGAATTTGTGCTCCTGTCATGAGAAAGCAGCGTCGTCTTTTCTACCTCTAGAGATGGGGTTGCCCTGGTCAGCCAGTGAACATTAATTTGAAGTACAAAACTGACATTCCTGTATCCGTTTAAATTTTAATTTCAAGGTAAATATATTTTCAGCATATTTTAATGGTGCTCTTTTATATGCATGATAGAAATTTTGGTGGCGTATAATGTCCCTTTAAGTGAAAGTGCTCTATGTAGTAATGGCCTCCCTTTCGGACTCTTTTTCATTGACTGGACTCCTCAATGGGTCTCCTGCAATACGGGCAACAGTTGCGCTCCAGAACAAGCAGTTCGTAGTCTTCTGTATGGAACATCTGAGCAAAACAAAAATGTGTAAACGGTTAAATACAAAGGGAATGAAGAGCAGAAGGGATGGAACTACCCTGCTATATCACATTGCACAGGTATTGAAAGATAAAGCAGTGAGTAAAAGGCCTTGTGAAATATACAAAAATATGTAAAGCAGTGGTTCTACTGAGACATTAGGCTGCACTTTTGTTAAAGGGACATTGTACACTAGATTATTCTTTGCCTAAATGTTTTGTATATGTTTCATTTATATAACCCATTTGGGATTCTTTTTGTATAGTTTTGCTTACTTTTAAATAACATTGTGCTGATTTTCAGGCTCCTAACCAAGCCCCAAAGTTTTAGATGTATACTGATGTCTACAGACTTCAAGATTGCTTCTGTTTGTATAATGGGTCTTTTCATATGCAGGGGAGGGGTCTGCTCTCAGCCCCTTTCAGTGGGTGTCCCAGTCTAATCTTATCAACAGTGCTAAATTGGGAGCTAATAAGTACGTTTTTTAAAAGTTTTTTTAAATATCTGTGCATATTATTCTTTATATTAGTGTCTATTACATGCAGTTAAATGACGATTGGTGTATATTGTCCCTTTAACAGCATCTCAGCAGTTGCTCTCTTTTAGCTGATAACATATTACAGAGCACTTACAGAATACTTCAGAAACAGATGATTAACCATTCCATTCGCCTCTGAAAGCAAAGGGGTTAAACTGATCATATATAACCTGATATGGACAAAACAGTTACAATGTAGCTGCCTATTTATAGCGATGTACTGTGCAGTAAGTTCCAGTTATAGCCAGTGATAAATAGTTCCGTAATGATTATGTAAAAGGCTCACTTCTTTTTTTCCTATTAAAGCCACGTTCCTATGATTTATATTCGATTAGTAACACATTAACAGTAATTAGTATGTGGTTTGGCAGCTATCGTGTTTATACCAACTGCTGTTAGTCCCTGCCCAACTCAATCATAATAATCACTCCAAATAGAGGCAAGGTTGTAAGTACCTTCCTCTGTATTTCCCAAAGTCTCCCCTGCAAACACTATACCCACTCATTTCCCAGAAATCTCATTTAATGTAGCTTCCTGCTCTGTAACACAGCCACTGGCAATGCCATCTCTAACCTGCTAGACTCATACTATGTCCTCTTGCTCTGTAACACAGTCACTGGCAGTGCCATCTCTAACCTGCTAGACCCATACTATGTCCTCCTGCTCTGTAACAACACTGGCAATGCTATCTCTAACCTGCTAGACTCATACTATGTCCTCTTGCTCTGTAACACAACTGTCAGTGCCAACTCTAACCTGCTAGACCATACCATGTCCCCCTGCTCTGTAACACCACTGGCAGTGCCATCTCTAATCTGCTAGACCCATACTATGTTTCCCTGCTCTGTAACACCACTGGCAGTGCCATCTCTAACCTGTTAGACCCATACTATGTCTCCCTGCTCTGTAACACCACTGGCAGTGCCATCTGTAACCTGCTAGACCCATACTATGTCCTCCTGCTCTGTAACACAGCCACTGCCAGTGCCATCTCTAACCTGCTAGACCCATACTATGTCCTCCTGCTCTGTAACATAACTGGTAGTGCCATCTCTAACCTGCTAGACCCATACTATGTCCTCCTGCTCTGTAACACCACTGGCAGTGCCATCTCTAACCTGATAGAACCATACTATGTCTCCCTGCTCTGTAACACCACTGGCAGTGCCATCTCTAACCTGCTAGACCCATACTATGTCTCCCTGCTCTGTAACACCACTGGCAGTGCCATCTCTAACCTGCTAGACCCATACTATGTCCTCCTGCTCTGTAACAACACTGGCAGTGCCATCTCTAACCTGTTAGACCCATACTATCTCTCCCTGCTCTGTAACACCACTGGCAGTGCCATCTCTAACCTGCTAGACCCATACTATGTCTCCCTGCTCTGTAACACCACTGGCAGTGCCATCTCTAATCTGCTAGACCCATACTATGTCTCCCTGCTCTGTAACACAACTGGCAGTGCCATCTCTAACCTGCTAGACCCATACTATGTCCTCCGGCTCTGTAACACAGCCACTGGCAATGCCATCTCTAACCTGCTAGACCCATACTATGTCCTCCTGCTTTGTAACACAACTGGCAATGCCATCTCTAACCTGCTAGACACATACTATGTCCTCCTGCTCTGTAACACCACTGGCAATGCCATCTGTAACCTGCTAGACACATACTATGTCCTCCTGCTCTGTAACACAACTGGCAATGCCATCTCTAACCTGCTAGACACATACTATGTCCTCCTGCTCTGTAACACAACTGGCAATGCCACCTCTAACCTGCTAGACACATACTATGTCCTCCTGCTCTGTAACACAGCCACTGGCAGTGCCATCTCTAACCTGCTAGACCCATACTATGTCCCCCTGCTCTGTAACACCACTGGCAATGCCATCTCTAACCTGCTAGGCACATATTATGTCCTCCTGCTCTGTAACACCACTGGCAATGACATCTCTAACCTGCTAGGCACATACTATGTCCCCCTGCTCTGTAACACAGCCACTGGCAGTGCCATCTCTAACCTGCTAGGCACATATTATGCCCTCCTGCTCTGTAACACCACTGGCAGTGCCATCTCTAACCTGCTAGGCACATATTATGTCCTCCTGCTCTGTAACACCACTAGCAATGTCATCTCTAACCTGCTAGACTCATACTATGTCCTCCTGCTCTGTAACACAGCCACTGGCAGTGCCATCTCTAACCTGCAAGGCACATATTATGTCCTCCTGCTCTGTAACACAGCCACTGGCAGTGCCATCTCTAACCTGCTAGATACATACTATGTCCTCCTGCTCTGTAACACCACTAGCAATGCCATCTCTAACCTGCTAGACCCATACTATGTCCCCCTGCTCTGTAACACCACTGGCAGTGCCATCTCTAACCTGCTAGGCACATATTATGTCCTCCTGCTCTTTAACACCACTGGCAATGACATCTCTAACCTGCTAGGCACATACTATGTCCCCCTGCTTTGTAACACCACTAGCAGTGCCATCTCTAACCTGCTAGGCACATATGTCCTCCTGCTCTGTAACACAGCCACTGGCAGTGCCATCTCTAACCTGCTAGACCCATACTATGTCCCCCTGCTCTGTAACACAACTGGCAATGCCATCTCTAACCTGCTAGGCCCATACTATGTCCTCCTGCTCTGTAACACCCCTGGCAATGCCATCTCTAACCTGCTAGACACATACTATGTCCTCCTGCTCTGTAACACCACTGGCAATGCCATCTCTAACCTGCTAGACACATACTATGTCCTCCTGCTCTGTAACACCACTGGCAATGCCATCTCTAACCTGCTAGACACATACTATGTCCTCCTGCTCTGTAACACCACTGGCAATGCCATCTCTAACCTGCTAGACACATACTATGTCCTCCTGCTCTGTAACACAACTGGCAGTGCCATCTCTAACCTGCTAGACCCATACTATGTCCTCCTGCTCTGTAACACAGCCACTGGCAATGCCATCTCTAACCTGCTAGACCCATACTATGTCCTCCTGCTCTGTAACACAACTGGCAATGCCATCTCTAACCTGCTAGACACATAATATGTCCTCCTGCTCTGTAACACAACTGGCAATGCCATCTCTAACCTGCTAGACACATACTATGTCCTCCTGCTCTGTAACACCACTGGCAATGCCATCTGTAACCTGCTAGACACATACTATGTCCTCCTGCTCTGTAACACAACTGGCAATGCCATCTCTAACCTGCTAGACCCATACTATGTCCTCCTGCTCTGTAACACAGCCACTGGCAATGCCATCTCTAACCTGCTAGACCCATACTATGTCCCCCTGCTCTGTAACACCACTGGCAATGCCATCTCTAACCTGCTAGACCCATACTATGTCCTCCGGCTCTGTAACACAGCCACTGGCAATGCCATCTCTAACCTGCTAGACCCATACTATGTCCTCCTGCTCTGTAACACAACTGGCAATGCCATCTCTAACCTGCTAGACACATACTATGTCCTCCTGCTCTGTAACACAACTGGCAATGCCATCTCTAACCTGCTAGACACATACTATGTCCTCCTGCTCTGTAACACCACTGGCAATGCCATCTCTAACCTGCTAGACTCATACTATGTCCTCTTGCTCTGTAACACAACTGTCAGTGCCAACTCTAACCTGCTAGACCATACCATGTCCCCCTGCTCTGTAACACCACTGGCAGTGCCATCTCTAATCTGCTAGACCCATACTATGTTTCCCTGCTCTGTAACACCACTGGCAGTGCCATCTCTAACCTGTTAGACCCATACTATGTCTCCCTGCTCTGTAACACCACTGGCAGTGCCATCTGTAACCTGCTAGACCCATACTATGTCCTCCTGCTCTGTAACACAGCCACTGACAGTGCCATCTCTAACCTGCTAGACCCATACTATGTCCTCCTGCTCTGTAACATAACTGGTAGTGCCATCTCTAACCTGCTAGACCCATACTATGTCCTCCTGCTCTGTAACACAACTGGCAGTGCCATCTCTAACCTGATAGAACCATACTATGTCTCCCTGCTCTGTAACACCACTGGCAGTGCCATCTCTAACCTGCTAGACCCATACTATGTCTCCCTGCTCTGTAACACCACTGGCAGTGCCATCTCTAACCTGCTAGACCCATACTATGTCCTCCTGCTCTGTAACATAACTGGTAGTGCCATCTCTAACCTGCTAGACCCATACTATGTCCTCCTGCTCTGTAACAACACTGGCAGTGCCATCTCTAACCTGTTAGACCCATACTATCTCTCCCTGCTCTGTAACACCACTGGCAGTGCCATCTCTAACCTGCTAGACCCATACTATGTCTCCCTGCTCTGTAACACCACTGGCAGTGCCATCTCTAATCTGCTAGACCCATACTATGTCTCCCTGCTCTGTAACACAACTGGCAGTGCCATCTCTAACCTGCTAGACCCATACTATGTCCTCCGGCTCTGTAACACAGCCACTGGCAATGCCATCTCTAACCTGCTAGACCCATACTATGTCCTCCTGCTTTGTAACACAACTGGCAATGCCATCTCTAACCTGCTAGACACATACTATGTCCTCCTGCTCTGTAACACCACTGGCAATGCCATCTGTAACCTGCTAGACACATACTATGTCCTCCTGCTCTGTAACACAACTGGCAATGCCATCTCTAACCTGCTAGACACATACTATGTCCTCCTGCTCTGTAACACAACTGGCAATGCCACCTCTAACCTGCTAGACACATACTATGTCCTCCTGCTCTGTAACACAGCCACTGGCAGTGCCATCTCTAACCTGCTAGACCCATACTATGTCCCCCTGCTCTGTAACACCACTGGCAGTGCCATCTCTAACCTGCTAGGCACATATTATGTCCTCCTGCTCTGTAACACCACTGGCAATGACATCTCTAACCTGCTAGGCACATACTATGTCCCCCTGCTCTGTAACACAGCCACTGGCAGTGCCATCTCTAACCTGCTAGGCACATATTATGCCCTCCTGCTCTGTAACACCACTGGCAGTGCCATCTCTAACCTGCTAGGCACATATTATGTCCTCCTGCTCTGTAACACCACTAGCAATGTCATCTCTAACCTGCTAGACTCATACTATGTCCTCCTGCTCTGTAACACAGCCACTGGCAGTGCCATCTCTAACCTGCAAGGCACATATTATGTCCTCCTGCTCTGTAACACAGCCACTGGCAGTGCCATCTCTAACCTGCTAGATACATACTATGTCCTCCTGCTCTGTAACACCACTAGCAATGCCATCTCTAACCTGCTAGACCCATACTATGTCCCCCTGCTCTGTAACACCACTGGCAGTGCCATCTCTAACCTGCTAGGCACATATTATGTCCTCCTGCTCTTTAACACCACTGGCAATGACATCTCTAACCTGCTAGGCACATACTATGTCCCCCTGCTTTGTAACACCACTAGCAGTGCCATCTCTAACCTGCTAGGCACATATGTCCTCCTGCTCTGTAACACAGCCACTGGCAGTGCCATCTCTAACCTGCTAGACCCATACTATGTCCCCCTGCTCTGTAACACAACTGGCAATGCCATCTCTAACCTGCTAGGCCCATACTATGTCCTCCTGCTCTGTAACACCCCTGGCAATGCCATCTCTAACCTGCTAGACACATACTATGTCCTCCTGCTCTGTAACACCACTGGCAATGCCATCTCTAACCTGCTAGACACATACTATGTCCTCCTGTTCTGTAACACCACTGGCAATGCCATCTCTAACCTGCTAGACACATACTATGTCCTCCTGCTCTGTAACACCACTGGCAATGCCATCTCTAACCTGCTAGACACATACTATGTCCTCCTGCTCTGTAACACAACTGGCAGTGCCATCTCTAACCTGCTAGACCCATACTATGTCCTCCTGCTCTGTAACACAGCCACTGGCAATGCCATCTCTAACCTGCTAGACCCATACTATGTCCTCCTGCTCTGTAACACAACTGGCAATGCCATCTCTAACCTGCTAGACACATAATATGTCCTCCTGCTCTGTAACACAACTGGCAATGCCATCTCTAACCTGCTAGACACATACTATGTCCTCCTGCTCTGTAACACCACTGGCAATGCCATCTGTAACCTGCTAGACACATACTATGTCCTCCTGCTCTGTAACACAACTGGCAATGCCATCTCTAACCTGCTAGACCCATACTATGTCCTCCTGCTCTGTAACACAGCCACTGGCAATGCCATCTCTAACCTGCTAGACCCATACTATGTCCCCCTGCTCTGTAACACCACTGGCAATGCCATCTCTAACCTGCTAGACCCATACTATGTCCTCCGGCTCTGTAACACAGCCACTGGAAATGCCATCTCTAACCTGCTAGACCCATACTATGTCCTCCTGCTCTGTAACACAACTGGCAATGCCATCTCTAACCTGCTAGACACATACTATGTCCTCCTGCTCTGTAACACAACTGGCAATGCCATCTCTAACCTGCTAGACACATACTATGTCCTCCTGCTCTGTAACACCACTGGCAATGCCATCTGTAACCTGCTAGACACATACTATGTCCTCCTGCTCTGTAACACAACTGGCAATGCCATCTCTAACCTGCTAGACACATACTATGTCCTCCTGCTCTGTAACACAGCCACTGGCAGTGCCATCTCTAACCTGCTAGACCCATACTATGTCCCCCTGCTCTGTAACACCACTGGCAGTGCCATCTCTAACCTGCTAGGCACATATTATGTCCTCCTGCTCTGTAACACCACTAGCAATGTCATCTCTAACCTGCTAGACTCATACTATGTCCTCCTGCTCTGTAACACAGCCACTGGCAGTGCCATCTCTAACCTGCAAGGCACATATTATGTCCTCCTGCTCTGTAACACAGCCACTGGCAGTGCCATCTCTAACCTGCTAGACCCGTACTATGTCCCCCTGCTCTGTAACACCACTGGCAGTGCCATCTCTAACCTGCTAGACCCATACTATGTCCTCCTGCTCTGTAACACAGCCACTGGCAGTGCCATCTCTAACCTGCTAGGCACATATTATGTCCTCCTGCTCTGTAACACCACTAGCAATGTCATCTCTAACCTGCTAGACCCATATTATGTCCTCCTGCTGTGTAACACAGCCACTGGCAGTGCCATCTCTAACCTGCTAGGCACATATTATGTCCTCCTGCTCTGTAACACCACTAGCAATGTCATCTCTAACCTGCTAGACCCATACTATGTCCTCCTGCTCCGTAACACAGCCACTGGCAGTGCCATCTCTAACCTGCTAGACCCATACTATGTCCCCCTGCTCTGTAACACCACTGGCAGTGCCATCTCTAACCTGCTAGACTCATACTATGTCCTCCTGCTCTGTAACACAGCCACTGGCAGTGCCATCTCTAACCTGCAAGGCACATATTATGTCCTCCTGCTCTGTAACACAGCCACTGGCAGTGCCATCTCTAACCTGCTAGACCCGTACTATGTCCCCCTGCTCTGTAACACCACTGGCAGTGCCATCTCTAACCTGCTAGACCCATACTATGTCCTCCTGCTCTGTAACACAGCCACTGGCAGTGCCATCTCTAACCTGCTAGGCACATATTATGTCCTCCTGCTCTGTAACACCACTAGCAATGTCATCTCTAACCTGCTAGACCCATATTATGTCCTCCTGCTGTGTAACACAGCCACTGGCAGTGCCATCTCTAACCTGCTAGTCACATATTATGTCCTCCTGCTCTGTAACACCACTGGCAGTGCCATCTCTAACCTGCTAGGCACATATTATGTCCTCCTGCTCTGTAACACCACTAGCAATGTCATCTCTAACCTGCTAGACCCATACTATGTCCTCCTGCTCCGTAACACAGCCACTGGCAGTGCCATCTCTAACCTGCTAGACCCATACTATGTCCCCCTGCTCTGTAACACCACTGGCAGTGCCATCTCTAATCTGCTAGACCCATACTATGTCTCCCTGCTCTGTAACACAACTGGCAGTGCCATCTCTAACCTGCTAGACCCATACTATGTCCCCCTGCTCTGTAACACCACTGGCAGTGCCATCTCTAACCTGCTAGACCCATACTATGTCCCCCTGCTCTGTAACACCACTGGCAGTGCCATCTCTAACCTGCTAGACCCATACTATGTCCCCCTGCTCTGTAACACAACTGGCAGTGCCATATCTAGCCTGCTAGACCTGTACTATGTCCCCCTGCTCTGTAACACCACTGGCAGTGCCATCTCTAACCTGTTAGACCCATACTATATCCCCCTGCTCTGTAACACAGCCACTGGCATTGCCATCTCTAACCTGCTAGACCCGTACTATGTCCCCCTGCTCTGTAACACCACTGGCAGTGCCATCTCTAACCTGCTAGACCCATACTATGTCCACATGCTCTGTAACACAGCCACTGGCAGTGCCATCTCTAACCTGCTAGGCACATATTATGTCCTCCTGCTCTGTAACACCACTAGCAATGTCATCTCTAACCTGCTAGACCCATATTATGTCCTCCTGCTGTGTAACACCACTGGCAGTGCCATCTCTAACCTGCTAGGCACATATTATGTCCTCCTGCTCTGTAACACCACTGGCAGTGCCATCTCTAACCTGCTAGGCACATATTATGTCCTCCTGCTCTGTAACACCACTAGCAATGTCATCTCTAACCTGCTAGACCCATACTATGTCCTCCTGCTCCGTAACACAGCCACTGGCAGTGCCATCTCTAACCTGCTAGACCCATACTATGTCCCCCTGCTCTGTAACACCACTGGCAGTGCCATCTCTAATCTGCTAGACCCATACTATGTCTCCCTGCTCTGTAACACAACTGGCAGTGCCATCTCTAACCTGCTAGACCCATACTATGTCCCCCTGCTCTGTAACACCACTGGCAGTGCCATCTCTAACCTGCTAGACCCATACTATGTCCCCCTGCTCTGTAACACCACTGGCAGTGCCATCTCTAACCTGCTAGACCCATACTATGTCCCCCTGCTCTGTAACACAACTGGCAGTGCCATATCTAGCCTGCTAGACCTGTACTATGTCCCCCTGCTCTGTAACACAACTGGCAGTGCCATCTCTAACCTGCTAGACCCATACTATGTCCACATGCTCTGTAACACAGTCACTGGCAGTGCCATCTCTAATCTGCTAGTATGACCCGTACTATGTTCTCCTGCTCCCTAACATGCATTTGTGCTTAGCCCCTGCTATTCCCTATTTAAACAAGGTGACCAGTCCTTGTTACCTGAAAGCAGGACGGACACATGGTGATAGAGACACTTGGTAACAAGGAGCGGAAATACTGCCATTTTATAGGTTTCGGCCAACGCTTGATCAATACGTCCCTTCTACTCATTGACCTCAGAACCGAGCGGGTGACAACCACAGGAACAAACTCTGAGCCTCCTTGCTACAAAAGAATATATAGGTTATACAATGAAAACAAGGGTGTTATACAGTGATGTACAAATGTAATAAAGTGACTGAACAGTAAGCGCCATTTAAGATGAGTAATAGATCGATACTTCTGGGGCTCTGTATTGCTCTCCCATAAAGGAATCTGAGCAGGTATTTAACTTAAAGGGACAATTTTTTTCTTCCATAATTCAGATACAGCATACAATTTTAAACAACTTTCCAGCTTGCTTAGTTTCATGGTAGCCTTTGTCCTAGGTAGAACCAGGAGCCAGAAGCTTGCTGCTGATTGGTGGCTGCATATATATGCCTCTCGCCATTGGCTTACCAATTTGTTCAGCTATCTCCCAGTAGTGCATTGCTGCTCCCTCAACAAAGGATACTAAGAGAATGAGGCAATATAGATAATAGAAATACATTGGACAGTTGTTAAAAATTGTATGTTTCATGTCCCTATAAACGTTGTTTCTTCTTTTAATAGGCCATAAACTTCATTAGGTACCTTTATGTCATTGTTAATTGTGCAAGGAATATGTAAGATTATATAACTATGTAAACTCATTTATTATATGCGCATTTGAAGACGACACCATAGGATTTGAGTAGAACACAACTACAAATCAATATATCCCCATCCATGAAAGGTGCATAATTGTCAACACCGAAATGAGTATGAGTGCGTTTCAGCTATGAATAGATTTTAGAAATAAACAATAAACCTGTACAGTATTAGCAAAACTGCTTGTATTACAAGTCATCGCTGTTTCAGGGGCATATGCTAATATGCTGTGTGTTCCCCCATTCATGTACAAACACTGTGGGCTAGATTACAAGTGGAGCGGGAAATATTAGTGCTACTAAGTGCTAACACCGCTCAAGTGCTGTTGTTATTGTGCTCATATTAAGTTGAAGGTTAAAAGTTATTGCTTGAGCGAAAGCCTCAGACGTGCTAACATCTGGAGGTTAGATAGTGCGACCGCGCCAAGTCCCTCTCCTCGTAGACATTTATGGGGTGTGCTACAAAACGTTGTTCTGGCTTTCTTACAGGCACTAACCCGAAGATGAGCTAAGCCAAAGGTGAGCTACAACATTGTCTAAATAGCTTTGTTCATCACTCAATAGAAAATGTTATTATTTTAAAGGGACACTGAACCCAAATTTTTTCTTTCGTGATTCAGATAGAGCATGCAATTTTAAGCAACTTTCTAATGGACTCCTGTTATCACATTTTCTTCATTCTCTTGGTATGTTTATTTGAAAAGCAAGAATGTAAGTTTAGACGCCAGCCCCTTTTTGGTGAACAACCTGGGTTGTCCTTGCTCATTGGACAACATCAATAAACAAGTGCTGTCCATGGTTTTGAACCAAACATTTGCTGGCTCCTTAGCTTAGATGCCTTCTTTTTCAAATAAAAATAGCAAGAGAACAAAGAAAAATTGATAATAAAAGTAAATTAGAAAGTTGCTTAAAATTGCTGCTGTATCTGAATAATCAAAGAAAAAATTTGAGTTCAGTATCCCTTATAAACAATTTATATATATTATGTTGGTGTAAACATTTGTTTTAATGGAATATGGTATATGACAAGGTGTTTGACAGGGAAGGGCTCAAAGGTAAGTTTTTATAAATATATATATATACACACACTGTATGTGTGTATACATACATACAGTATATATATATATATATGTGTGTGTATACATATATATATTGTATGTATCTGTGTGTATATATATATATATATATATAGTATGTATGTGTGTGTATTTTATATATTACACATTACATACATATACACACACACACCTTTGAGCCCATGTCTGTCAAACAACTTTTCAGAGCAACAGTAGTGTTTGAATGCAGGTGCACGAGCCACACAAGCCATATGTACATATGCCCTTGAAAAACAGAATTTATGTTTACCTGATAAATTACTTTCTCCAACGGTGTGTCCGGTCCACGGCGTCATCCTTACTTGTGGGATATTCTCTTCCCCAACAGGAAATGGCAAAGAGCCCAGCAAAGCTGGTCACATGATCCCTCCTAGGCTCCGCCTTCCCCAGTCATTCGACCGACGTAAAGGAGGAATATTTGCATAGGAGAAACCATATGATACCGTGGTGACTGTAGTTAAAGAAAATAAATTATCAGACCTGATTAAAAAACCAGGGCGGGCCGTGGACCGGACACACCGTTGGAGAAAGTAATTTATCAGGTAAACATAAATTCTGTTTTCTCCAACATAGGTGTGTCCGGTCCACGGCGTCATCCTTACTTGTGGGAACCAATACCAAAGCTTTAGGACACGGATGAAGGGAGGGAGCAAATCAGGTCACCTAGATGGAAGGCACCACGGCTTGCAAAACCTTTCTCCCAAAAATAGCCTCAGAAGAAGCAAAAGTATCAAACTTGTAAAATTTAGTAAAAGTGTGCAGTGAAGACCAAGTCGCTGCCTTACATATCTGATCAACAGAAGCCTCGTTCTTGAAGGCCCATGTGGAAGCCACAGCCCTAGTGGAATGAGCTGTGATTCTTTCAGGAGGCTGCCGTCCGGCAGTCTCATAAGCCAATCTGATGATGCTTTTAATCCAAAAAGAGAGAGAGGTAGAAGTTGCTTTTTGACCTCTCCTTTTACCAGAATAAACAACAAACAAGGAAGATGTTTGTCTAAAATCCTTTGTAGCATCTAAATAGAATTTTAGAGCACGAACAACATCCAAATTGTGCAACAAACGTTCCTTCTTTGAAACTGGATTCGGACACAAAGAAGGCACGACTATCTCCTGGTTAATGTTTTTGTTAGAAACAACTTTCGGAAGAAAACCAGGTTTAGTACGTAAAACCACCTTATCTGCATGGAACACCAGATAAGGAGGAGAACACTGCAGAGCAGATAATTCTGAAACTCTTCTAGCAGAAGAAATTGCAACCAAAAACAAAACTTTCCAAGATAATAACTTAATATCAACGGAATGTAAGGGTTCAAACGGAACCCCCTGAAGAACTGAAAGAACTAAATTGAGACTCCAAGGAGGAGTCAAAGGTTTGTAAACAGGCTTGATTCTAACCAGAGCCTGAACAAAGGCTTGAACATCTGGCACAGCTGCCAGCTTTTTGTGAAGTAACACAGACAAGGCAGAAATCTGTCCCTTCAAGGAACTTGCAGATAATCCTTTCTCCAAACCTTCTTGAAGAAAGGATAGAATCTTAGGAATTTTTACCTTGTCCCAAGGGAATCCTTTAGATTCACACCAACAGATATATTTTTTCCATATTTTGTGGTAAATTTTTCTAGTTACAGGCTTTCTGGCCTGAACAAGAGTATCAATGACAGAATCTGAGAACCCTCGCTTTGATAAGATCAAGCGTTCAATCTCCAAGCAGTCAGTTGGAGTGAGACCAGATTCGGATGTTCGAACGGACCTTGAACAAGAAGGTCCCGTCTCAAAGGTAGCTTCCATGGTGGAGCCGATGGCATATTCACCAGGTCTGCATACCAAGTCCTGCGTGGCCACGCAGGAGCTATCAAGATCACCGATGCCCTCTCCTGATTGATCCTGGCTACCAGCCTGGGGATGAGAGGAAACGGCGGGAATACATAAGCTAGTTTGAAGGTCCAAGGTGCTACTAGTGCATCTACTAGAGTCGCCTTGGGATCCCTGGATCTGGACCCGTAGCAAGGAGCCTTGAAGTTCTGACGAGAGGCCATCAGATCCATGTCTGGAATGCCCCACAATTGAGTAATTTGGGCAAAGATTTCCGGATGGAGTTCCCACTCCCCCGGATGAAATGTCTGACGACTCCGAAAATCCGCTTCCCAATTTTCCACTCCTGGGATGTGGATTGCAGACAAGTGGCAGGAGTGAGTCTCCGCCCATTGAATGATTTTGGTCACTTCTTCCATCGCCAGGGAACTCCTTGTTCCCCCCTGATGGTTGATGTACGCAACAGTCGTCATGTTGTCTGATTGAAACCGTATGAACTTGGCCTTTGCTAGCTGAGGCCAAGCCTTGAGAGTATTGAATATCGCTCTCAGTTCCAGAATATTTATCGGGAGAAGAGATTCTTCCCGAGACCAAAGACCCTGAGCTTTCAGGGGTCCCCAGACCGCGCCCCAGCCCACCAGACTGGCGTCGGTCGTGACAATGACCCACTCTGGTCTGCGGAAGCTCATCCCCTGTGACAGGTTGTCCAGGGACAGCCACCAACGGAGTGAATCTCTGGTCCTCTGATCTACTTGTATCGTCGGAGACAAGTCTGTATAGTCCCCATTCCACTGACTGAGCATGCACAGTTGTAATGGTCTTAGATGAATTTGCGCAAAAGGAACTATGTCCATTGCCGCTACCATCAAACCTATTACTTCCATGCACTGCGCTATGGAAGGAAGAGGAACAGAATGAAGTATTTGACAAGAGTTTAGAAGTTTTGATTTTCTGGCCTCTGTCAGAAAAATCCTCATTTCTAAGGAGTCTATTATTGTTCCCAAGAAGGGAACCCTTGTTGACGGAGATAGAGAACTTTTTTCTACGTTCACTTTCCACCCGTGAGATCTGAGAAAGGCCAGGACAATGTCCGTGTGAGCCTTTGCTTGAGGAAGGGACGACGCTTGAATCAGAATGTCGTCCAAGTAAGGTACTACTGCAATGCCCCTTGGTCTTAGCACCGCTAGAAGGGACCCTAGTACCTTTGTGAAAATCCTTGGAGCAGTGGCTAATCCGAACGGAAGCGCCACAAACTGGTAATGCTTGTCCAGGAATGCGAACCTTAGGAACCGATGACGTTCCTTGTGGATAGGAATATGTAGATACGCATCCTTTAAATCCACCGTGGTCATGAATTGACCTTCCTGGATGGAAGGAAGAATTGTTCGAATGGTTTCCATTTTGAACGATGGAACCTTGAGAAACTTGTTTAGGATCTTGAGATCTAAGATTGGTCTGAATGTTCCCTCTTTTTTGGGAACTACGAACAGATTGGAGTAGAACCCCATCCCTTGTTCTCCTAATGGAACAGGATGAATCACTCCCATTTTTAACAGGTCTTCTACACAATGTAAGAATGCCTGTTTTTTTATGTGGTCTGAAGACAATTGTGACCTGTGGAACCTCCCCCTTGGGGGAGGCCCCTTGAATTCCAGAAGATAACCTTGGGAGACTATTTCTAGTGCCCAAGGATCCAGAACATCTCTTGCCCAAGCCTGAGCGAAGAGAGAGAGTCTGCCCCCCACCAGATCCGGTCCCGGATCGGGGGCCAACATCTCATGCTGTCTTGGTAGCAGTGGCAGGTTTCTTGGCCTGCTTTCCTTTGTTCCAGCCTTGCATTGGTCTCCAGGCTGGCTTGGCTTGAGAAGTATTACCCTCTTGCTTAGAGGACGTAGCACTTGGGGCTGGTCCGTTTCTGCGAAAGGGACGAAAATTAGGTTTATTTTTGGCCTTGAAAGACCTATCCTGAGGAAGGGCGTGGCCCTTGCCCCCAGTGATATCAGAGATAATCTCTTTCAAGTCAGGGCCAAACAGCGTTTTCCCCTTGAAAGGAATGTTAAGCAATTTGTTCTTGAAAGACGCATCCGCTGACCAAGATTTTAACCAAAGCGCTCTGCGCGCCACAATAGCAAAACCAGAATTTTTCGCCGCTAACCTAGCCAATTGCAAAGTGGCGTCTAGGGTGAAAGAATTAGCCAATTTGAGAGCATGAATTCTGTCCATAATCTCCTCATAAGAAGAGGAATTATTATTGAGCGTCTTTTCTAGCTCATCGAACCAGAAACACGCTGCTGTAGTGACAGGAACAATGCATGAAATTGGTTGTAGAAGGTAACCTTGCTGAACAAACATCTTTTTAAGCAAACCTTCTAATTTTTTATCCATAGGATCTTTGAAAGCACAACTATCTTCTGTGGGTATAGTGGTGCGTTTGTTTAGAGTAGAAACCGCCCCCTCGACCTTGGGGACTGTCTGCCATAAGTCCTTTCTGGGGTCGACCATAGGAAACAATTTTTTAAATATGGGGGGAGGGACGAAAGGTATACCGGGCCTTTCCCATTCTTTATTTACAATGTCCGCCACCCGCTTGGGTATAGGAAAAGCTTCGGGGGGCCCCGGGACCTCTAGGAACTTGTCCATTTTACATAGTTTCTCTGGAATGACCAAATTCTCACAATCATCCAGAGTAGATAACACCTCCTTAAGCAGAGCGCGGAGATGTTCCAATTTAAATTTAAATGTAATCACATCAGGTTCAGCTTGTTGAGAAATTTTCCCTGAATCTGAAATTTCTCCCTCAGACAAAACCTCCCTGGCCCCCTCAGACTGGTGTAGGGGCCCTTCAGAACCAATATCATCAGCGTCCTCATGCTCTTCAGTATTTTCTAAAACAGAGCAGTCGCGCTTTCGCTGATAAGTGGGCATTTTGGCTAAAATGTTTTTGATAGAATTATCCATTACAGCCGTTAGTTGTTGCATAGTAAGGAGTATTGGCGCGCTAGATGTACTAGGGGCCTCCTGTGTGGGCAAGACTGGTGTAGACGAAGGAGGGGATGATGCAGTACCATGCTTACTCCCCTCACTTGAGGAATCATCTTGGGCATCATTTTCTCTAAATTTTGTGTCACATAAATCACATCTATTTAAATGAGAAGGAACCTTGGCTTCCCCACATTCAGAACACAGTCTATCTGGTAGTTCAGACATGTTAAACAGGCAAAAACTTGATAACAAAGTACAAAAAACGTTTTAAAATAAACCGTTACTGTCACTTTAAATTTTAAACTGAACACACTTTATTACTGCAATTGCGAAAAAGTATGAAGGAATTGTTCAAAATTCACCAAAATTTCACCACAGTGTCTTAAAGCCTTAAAAGTATTGCACACCAAATTTGGAAGCTTTAACCCTTAAAATAACGGAACCGGAGCCGTTTTTATATTTAACCCCTTTACAGTCCCTGGTATCTGCTTTGCTGAGACCCAACCAAGCCCAAAGGGGAATACGATACCAAATGACGCCTTCAGAAAGTCTTTTCTATGTATCAGAGCTCCTCACACATGCATCTGCATGTCATGCTTCTCAAAAACAAGTGCGCAATAGAGGCGCGAAAATGAGACTCTGCCTATGATTAGGGAAAGCCCCTAGAGAGTAAGGTGTCCAATACAGTGCCTGCCGGTTATTTTACATAATTCCCAAGATTAAAATAATTCCTCAAGGCTATGGAGTATAAAATATGTTTATATATAAATCGATTTAGCCCAGAAAATGTCTACAGTCTTAAAAAGCCCTTGTGAAGCCCTTTTATTTTTCTTTCTGTAATAAAAATGGCTTACCGGATCCCATAGGGAAAATGACAGCTTCCAGCATTACATCGTCTTGTTAGAATGTGTCATACCTCAAGCAGAAAAAGTCTGCTCACTGTTCCCCCAACTGAAGTTAATTCCTCTCAACAGTCCTGTGTGGAAACAGCCATCGATTTTAGTAACGGTTGCTAAAATCATTTTCCTCTTACAAACAGAAATCTTCATCTCTTTTCTGTTTCAGAGTAAATAGTACATACCAGCACTATTTTAAAATAACAAACTCTTGATTGAATAATAAAAACTACAGTTAAACACTAAAAAACTCTAAGCCATCTCCGTGGAGATGTTGCCTGTACAACGGCAAAGAGAATGACTGGGGAAGGCGGAGCCTAGGAGGGATCATGTGACCAGCTTTGCTGGGCTCTTTGCCATTTCCTGTTGGGGAAGAGAATATCCCACAAGTAAGGATGACGCCGTGGACCGGACACACCTATGTTGGAGAAATGTACTCATTATTAATAGGTGTATATTTTGCTAATAGAAGTAAACTATAACAATGTTTCTATGCAAAACTGAAATGCGCTCATGCACGTTTCAATTTTTACTATTATTTCCCTTTAATTATATATTAACAAACATATACGTACATTACATATATAAACTGCATGTACATCACATACCCTGACAGACTCTAATTGTTAGCGCCCCCCTGTGGCTGGGTTCGATATCATCCAGGACCTGTTATCAGCCGTACAACTAACATGTGGGTGAGAAGACCTCTGCATGCTGTAGCTTTAGTGCTAAAAACAATCTTACCTCAAAACTTAATTTTGCAGTGAAAGGGTCATCATCCATCGTTTCTTCCTCCTCATCCAGCCTCAGGGTCTGTGCGTCTAATTGTCTCATAAAGTCAATAACAGGGAGAAGGACACTTTATAAAAACCCTTTCACTTAGAGGAACGCTTAATTGGTTTTCATAGAACTAGAGGTAGATTATTTTCCACCGCTTCATTAAAGAAATTTTAAAGTGGAATATTTAAATTACATTTTTTTTTATTTTCTAAACTGCTAATAATTCAAATCACTACGAATGTATCCTGTATTAAAGGGACGTTATATACCTTTTTGTAAAATTGTACTTGTCTCATACTCCCTAGGAAGCAAAAAAGCAAATTCTGTAATCTAAATGTTCTTCAAAATACTGCAAGCTAAATAAAACAGCTACTGATTTCAAGAAATTGAAATGCACTGTCCCTTTAAGTGTCACCTTGCTCATGTAACTATAGCAAATAAATACAGCTGCTCTTCAGAACTAAATGGCACCAATTATAATATTAATGTCCACAATGATAATATAGTGCAACGCTACTTGGTCATGGGGAGTCTAACAGCACACTGAGTGTTGTAAAGAAAACTTGATCTACTTAAAGGGACATTAAAGTCATTTTTTTAAAATGTATGCATTAGCAATTATGCACTGCCTTGCAAAAGATTTTTTAGGCATGTGCATTCGGATTATTTGATCAATATCAGATTGCGGAAGAAAGTTTCCGCTCACACCATTCGGATCTTTTCATTCTTGTGAAAGTGCAACACACTGAGATCTGTATTTGCACAGATCTTAGTATGTTGCACTTTCACAAGAAGGAACAGGCTCTGGAACAAATGTTTTAAAAGCACTTAAAACCTGCCACGTTACTAAAAATATACAGGCCCAGGACAGAGCCTGTTTTATGTGATTTCTCACACTTCCTTTGCTGTCACCAATTAACAACAGATACAAATGAGTTTGTGCACAAATCAGCCAATCAACAGGAAGCATGTAGTAGCGTCAGTATTCTGCATTCCCCTGAATGCACTTCAGCTTCTCCGGCGCTAAAGTTTGCACAATTAAATTACAGGAAAAGCAGGCAAAATAAATTATAAAAGTGCACTGCTTGCTTTTTAAATTATGCATTACTAAATATTTTCTGGGGAATGGAATTTCGAGTTTCTGTTGCATTTGTGCAAGAATAAGCAATACCATACACCTTGCTTAAACTTTGCTCATCTGAAATATACATATTTTTAGTCCGATTCCCAGAAAAAAATACAAAAAATCCAGAGTAGCAAGTACAAAAGTTGGACAATAATTAATATTTTTAGAGTAAAGACCCAAGTTCGACGTCTATTTGAAACAAATACTACTGGCTCATAACACAAACACCAACGTCCCCCCATCCAGTCCTCTATCAGAAGGATACCAGAAGTGGAAATTTCTTGCCATTTGTCTTTCTTTGTGTTGTTTCTCGGGGCTTCCAGGTCAATCAGTGACACGGCCTCTTCGTTTGAGATTGCACCATCTAAATAAAACTCTACCAAAGGCAGCACCTCTGTAATAAAAGGAGGGGGAGAGAAACTGCTATTATGTGTAGCAACATGTTAGCTGGGATGAATCCAGTTCACCATTTTCATCTTTTTTTTTAAGATCCTTTTGTAATATATGTTTTACATACTGTAGTTAGTTCATATAGAAATCACATTAATTATTTAAAAAAAACAAAAACTAAAGGGACACTAAACCCTAAAAAAATGTTAGGCATAATGATGTATGTAAAGTAAAAGATTAGCTAGAACAGGGCTTAACAAATTTGTTCTAAATCTCGGAGCCAGCCCAAAAATTTAGGAGCCAAAAACGTTTGGCCATCCCTAATATATATAGGGATATAAATGTGTTTGTGTAATATATATGTCTATGAGTGTGTGTATATATTAAACATGAACATTACATAGCACAATAAAACTTGGATTTGTATTTTGGAGCTGCAAGAAATCAGCCACACCAAGTGAAATTTTAGGTATCGCTGTTGGCTGTAAGTGGGGGTACACACAACTGTCTTGTGCACTCTATATTTTTAGAAGCCAATGGCTCCCTGGATCCTGGGTTAAATGTAGCCACCAATCAACAAGCGCTACTCAGGGTCCTGAACCAAAAATAGGCCGACTCCATACGCTTACATTCCTGCTTTTTCAAATAAAGATACAGAGAGAATGAAAAAAAATTGATAATATGAGTAAATTAGAAAGTTGCTTAAAATTGCTTGCTCTATCTGAATCCTGAAAGAAAAAAATTGGGTTTAAAATCCCTTTAAGTACATTGATTGTGTTTTTTTTTTAATTATTATAATAGTTATAAAATATTGAATAATTGTAAAGTTTTAGTCTCAGTTTAGTAATGGGCACCACCATGCTTAGGGACGTTTTTTTTTTTTAAAAAAGGGTATAGTGTCCAGGACCAAGATTAGCCGTAGATACATTTCAAAATTTCCATTCATTTCCCTGCCCCCTATAAAGATGACAGCCATCAGCAAATCACATACTCTGGGAACTCTTGCACATGCTCAGTAGGAGCTGTGCATATAAAAAGACTGTGCACAATCTTATAATGGAAGTACATTAGGTTTTTCTTTTTAAATTACATTCTTTATCATTTTGTTCAGTGCCCCTTTATTATTAAAGGGATAGGAAAGTCAAAATTAAACATGCATGATTCAGATAGTGCAGGTCATTTTAAGACACTTTTCAATTCACTTCTATTTTAAAATGTGCTTCGTTCTCTTGGCATCCCTTGTTGAAAAAGAATACGCGCATATTCCACACTAGTGGGAGCTAGCTGCTGATTGGTGCCTGCACACATTTGTTTCTTGTGATTGGCTAACTAGATATTTTCATCTAGCTGCCAGGAGTGCAATGCAGTTCCTTCAGCAAAGGATAACGGTAAAATAAATCAAATCTGGGGGGGCGGAGTTAGCCGCAGTGCAGAGCAGCAGCACAAGTGGCGAGCTCTGGCAGCTTTTGAGTATTAAACATCATATTTGGCTGATCAAACTCTCTAGAAATAGGGAAAATCTATAACCTAAAGCAGCCAGGATCAACTTAGCACTCGCCAAATTAGAGTGAGAGTGAAAACTTTTTGGCGCTATCTCCAATCTGACGGAGTGTAATTAGCCTCCAGCTTACGGGACACCTACAGCAGCTCAGCAGCCACAGTCTCCACGGCCCTGGAGGGTCGGGGCTCCGCTCCAGGGCGCCTGTGAAGTCTTCCCTATTACCATCGGAGTTTGATTACCCGTTCCGAAGGTGAACAATCATCCCACCACAAGCGTACCCACAGCCGCGGCGCCAGTCCGGGAGGACAGCTTGAGGCCTTACACTAACCCCCACACCCCGCACAACTACCGGCACAGCAGAGACTTGGCTCTGATCTTCTGGACCTTCTGACCCCGCAACGATACTCCTGCTCTTGCCTTGCTGTCCGGAGGGTTGGGGCTCCGCTCCGGAACGGCAGGCTGTCACCAACTTTTAACTCTGCCGGGAGGTGTCAGGTGGTAAGTTACACCTAGAGAGCACACGTCTGGACTTACCCTCTCCCCTGGTCACCCGATTACCTAGAACTGCAGCCCAGAGTCCACATCAGACTGAGGCGGGGACCAGGCGAAAATCTCTAAAACTAAAGTGCGCCACAGCCTATTAGGCGCGAACCGCCGCCATCTTGCGGCCTGACTTCCCGGACTCAGCAGCGGAACAGACATTGCCGGGAGGACCGGGTAAGAGTACTGTACACACACAAGGACACTTGCATAATAGAACCCTGTTATCTCCCTAACCGGGATAATTGAGACTGACATCTAACCACTAACCTCGGTAGGCTCTGTTAAATCATACAAGACTATTACCCACACCTGAAGCCTACCGTCAACCACCGGCACATATATTATTGCCAGGCCATCACCAATATACCTCAGTCTCATAGCTGCCTACTTTTACTCAGAGGCCACATCTGAACTCTCCCTTCTTACCCCAACACTAGAAAGGGCTTAGTTCTGGCATACTTCTACATAAGCTCCTTGTGGCTACCCCTGCACGCTCTATCCACAGGATTATTAGATAGAGTGGAATTCTGGAGCACACCTCTAACTTAAGTAAGGCTGAAGGCATAACCCATAAACTACAGAACTGTATGTTTGGTGTGTAGTGTCACTCCTTAACCTCCATATCTCTGTGCAGGGCAATTGCAGACTGCAGGGCCGGAGCAGAACACAATAGACTTCCTCTGCACCCTCCTGGCGCATACAGAACAAGCGCAGTGACAAGGGGGCTAGACAAGCATCTACACCCTAATTAAAACTGAGCTCTCTATACTCTGTAGGATATTAAACAATCAGTTCCTATGTGACGTTAAGCAGGACACCCTATTGATACACAGTATATTACTACAATTTTCCCTGTTTGAAGATATTATGCTGAACATGGCTGCCTAACCTAAGATTGACGTCAGGGGGACTATGTCTCAATTTTCTACAACTTACTCTTTATAGTTGCTATTCTACATTCCAGTGCAATATCTGACTGAATTCCAGTTACCTACACTCCTACAACTGAGGACAGGAAACAGAGCATGTCCCAAAACTCTAGAAGAAGGCCAAGGCTATCTCAACCACCCAAGAAGACAGTAGTTGACCACTTTAAAGGCCATCTATCTCATAAAGCTCAAGCATACCGAGATTCTGCTTCTGTGATGGATGACAGTGAATCTGACAACAGCATTAATTCCTAAGCCCCCACATCAGACGCAATATCTACATCTATTGTTGATGCTCTCACCAAATGAATGAACCTCCTTCAAGACACGTTAACTAAAGAAATAAAAGGTTCTACAGCTGAGCTGCGCAGAGAGATTGCGTCACTGGGGGAACGGACGGACACTCTAGAACGCAAACAAGAAGATCTTACGGTAGATCAGGCTCATCTTCTAGCATATTCCCAGAGCTTGGCAACCCAGTTATCAGATCTAGAGATAAAATTGGCTGATATGGAGGACAGGTCCAGACGGAATAATTTGAGGTTCCGAGGGATACCTGAGGATATTGGCTCACAAGATCTGGAACCCTATGTCCTAGAGTTTTGTAAGACTGTACTGCCTGATGCCGACCCGACAAGTTTCCTATTAGATAGGGTCCACAGAGTGGCAAGACCAAGGTCGGTATCTCAAGATAAGCCGAGAGATGTCCTTGCTAGGATACATTTTTTCACCCATAAGGAGAAGATAATGAGAGAGTTGGCCAATAAACCTCAACTACCAGCAGATCTCGGTCTTTCCAGACATCTCAAGCTTCACTCTACAAAGAAGAAGAACCTTTAGGAACATTACCCAAATCCTAAGAGCAGAAAATATTAGATATAGATGGGGATACCCGACGAAATTGATAGTCTCAAAAGATGGGGAAACCCATACCATTCTCACCATTCAGGAGGGATTTGACTTGCTAAAAGAGTGGGATCTGATAACACCTGAATCCAGAACAAGAAGGGACTCAATACCTAATACATCTGGCCTTGATACACTCCCTCTGGCTCCTCAACCTAAATTACGAGCTGGAGCCCCAGACTTCACACCTGGGCCACAAAAGCCTTCTATAGGAAAACAAATTTCCTCAGCTGCTGTTCTTCTGAGAGACAAAAAATGATATGATAGCACTCTTTCAAACGATATATATGCCATTACAAGTTTTGTTGTGTGTACTTATGTTTCTGTTTAGATATCTGTTTCATGTTGAAGAAGAGGAGATTCGGGATTTCTTGTTGGAAACAGAAAATCTGCCCTGAGGCGTTTTGCCTCTGTCCACTAAACATCTCTTTTTCAGATGATGAGGGTCGCGAATATCTCCCCTTCTCCAAATAGTTTATGCTGTAAACTGTTTAACAGGCATATAGTAAGAATTGTTTAAAGCTAAATCTAGATCCAACTGGAATTTAGTTGCTGTTCTTCTGAGGGACAAAAAATGTTATGATAGCACTCCCTCGAATGATATATATGTCATTACAAGTTTTGTTGTGTGTACTTATGTTTCTGTTTAGATATCTGTTTCATGGTGAAGAAGGGGGGATTCAGGATTCCTTGTTGGTAGCAGAAAATCTGCCCTGAGGCGTTTTGCCTCTATCTATTAAACATCCTTTTTTCAGATGATGAGGATCGCGATTATCTCCCCTTCTCCAAATAGGTTATGCTGCAAACTGTTTAACAGGCATATAGTCAGAATCGCTTAAAATTAAATCTAGATCCAACTGGAATTTAGCCGCTGTTCTTCTGAGAGACAAAAAATGATATGATAGTACTCTTTCAAACGATATATATGCCATTACAAGTTTTGTTGTGTGTACTTATGTTTCTGTTTAGATATTTGTTTCATGTTGAAGAAGTGGAGATTCTGGATTTCTTGTTGGAAAAAGAAAATAAGCCCTGAGGCGTTTGCCTCTATCTACTAAACATCCTATTTTTTCAGATGTTGAGGGTCGCGAATATCTCCCCTTCTCCAAATGGTCTATGCTGCAAACTGTTTAACAGGCATATAATAAGAATTGTTTTAAACTAAATCTAGATCCAACTGGAATTTGAATATATGGCTATAACATACAACAGACTAATAGCACTGAATGTAGACTTATGTTACAATGTTAGTTAATCTGAGTTATGATTGCTGTCCTGAAGTTCACACTCCCTCATGATTAGTCAATCTACTTATACAGGTTGATATACTTGTACCGCCCCCCCCCCCCCCCCCTCATATACGCAAATTATATTTGTGATATCCCCTTCTAAGGGGACAGGAGAAGTTAGTATAATTCTTAGATACGCTTCTCCATTTGATGATCCGACGGGTCATCATACTTGTTAATACACTTACACTCTAAGCAAATAAACCTGAGTAAACTTGGTTTAGTGTTAACGATATAGGTCGTACTTTTTATATTGCATAAATAATCCCGGGCTAATTATACTTCTTCTTTCAGGTAACAAATATAGTTTCCTTGGAACTTGGTCTCTCGAGACCTTTCTGAACATAGACCAGAACTTCTTAACCTAAGATTACCAAGAGTCATATTTGGGTGTGCAGATCCAGGCGGGGTAAGTTTTGTGCCTTAACCCTATTTCCCTCTCCACTATCTTTTTCCCTTTCACCCCCCCCAGTTTCCTAAGCCTGCAAACATGTTAATCCCCAACAATATCTCTTTTGCAACACTGAATGCTAAGGGCCTCAATTCACAAGATAAAAGAAGTATGCTTACAAACACCATGAAGGCTCTCAAAATACAAATTATCTTTTTACAAGAGACACACTGGTTAGCGTCCTCCCAGGCCCCATACAGAACCCCAGATTATCCCACTGTGATTCTAGCCTCTCACTCTGAGAAATCTAGAGGGGTAGCTATTGCCATACATAAAACTATGCACTTTGAACATATCTATGAGGAGAAAGACTCTAAGGGTAGATATCTTTTACTCACCTGTAAGCTTAACGGTATTCTATTCACATTGGTAAATATCTATGCCCCTAACCAATCACAACCCAATTTCTTGAAAGGGATACTGTCTAAAATAGAAAAATATAAGACTGGAACTCTGATTCTAGGGGGTGATTTCAATATGGTGTGGGACCCCCTAATTGACAAGAAAGTTCAGAAGGGGAAAAAAATTGACACATATACTATAAACACTGCCAACAGATTCCGTCAGCACATAATCCAGCACAATCTTTATGATATTTGGAGGGCATACCACCATAATGACAGAGATTACACATACTTCTCTAGACCCCATCACTCTTACTCGAGACTAGACCATTTCTTCACAGATTCATGGACACTTGACAGAGTTTTAATGTCGCATATAAAGGTCTGTGCTTGGTCGGACCATGATATTTTCACGTTTACTCTCTCCACTGACCAAACAACTATGTCTAGGCCTAGTTGGAAATTCCCTAAACAGGCCCTCCAGGATAAGCCTTTTAGGACATCCCTCCAAAACTCTATAAGAGAATTCTTACGACTAAACGAAACTCCAGGTATGCCATCTCAAACAGTTTGGGCCGCCCTGAAGGCGTATGTGAGAGGGATCTGCATTCGGAGGCAGGCAAAGCTTAGACATCAGCTGAAAGCCCCTCTGGGCCTTCTTATGACAGAGTTACGACTGACTGAACAAGAAAATAAGAATTCCCCGTCGGGTCCTCTAGCTGATAAAATCAAAACGCTTAGAGCGCAAATAGCAGATAAGGAGCTGGAGAGAGTAAAAGAAGCCCATACTCGATTCAAAAAGTTACTATATTGTCAGGGTAATAAAGCCTCGACGCTCTTAGCACACAAACTGAGAGGTAGAACCGCGGCAGCTAGAATACTGTCACTCAAACAGGGGACTATATCGGTCTCCTCGCCTAAAAAAATTCGACAAACTTTTGCGGCCTACTATTCTGATTTATACCATCTCCACCCTTCAATGGCTGGTGAGGAATCCCCTATGCCAGAAGTGAAGGATTTCCTACAAAGTCTTAATCTGCCCACTCTATCAGAGGAGGATAAAGAAACACTTAAGGCCCCATTCTCTCTAACTGAAATTAATTTAGCCATCAAGCATACCCAAAATAATAAAGCCCCGGGCCCAGATGGGTACCCGGCATCCTTCTACAAGCTCTTTAAAGCTGATTTAAATAAAATCCTCCTCAAGGTTTTTTCGGAGGCTCGAGAGTCAGGTCTATTTACTAAAGAATACCTGCAGGCAATAATTCTACCTATCCCTAAGCCAAATAAAGATCCAACACAATGTACCAGTTACAGACCAATCTCATTGATTAATGGTGATGTAAAACTCTATGCCAAACTTTGGGCCAACCGCCTTAATACCCTACTCCCGAAGGTAATACATTCAGACCAGGTTGGATTCACCTTTGGTAGAGAAGGGCCAGATAATTCTCGAAAAATGCTGAATATCCTCACAGAGGCGTCTCGTTTAAAACTTCCCATGCTGGCCCTGTCTTTAGACGCAGAAAAAGCGTTTGACAGGGTCAGATGGGATTACTTGTGGTGCACACTAGCCCAATTCGGTATACCAGACGAAGTAATAACAGCTATCCGCGCCTTATACTCCTGTCCATCTGCGGTTGTTAAGGGCTTGGGTTTTGCCTCTCCGGAAATTTGTATCACTAATGGTACTAGGCAGGGATGTCCCCTATCGCCCTTAATTTTCACACTAGCCATTGAACCTTTGGCCCAAGCCATTAGAAATTCACGTACGATACAGGGAGTACAGTTTTCCGGCCGAACTGCAAAAATAGCATTGTTCGCGGATGACGTGACACTATTCCTCACAAACCCACTAGGCTCACTACCTGCCCTCCTTGATCTTGTTTCCAAATTTGGTGCCCATAGCTATTATAAGGTTAACGTCTCTAAGACCGAGGCTTTGCCTGTTGGTCTTCCTGCTTTTGAACTAGATGTTCTGCGAACCTCATATTCCTTTCAATGGTCACATTCCACCATCCGACACTTGGGGATTCAACTTGGCGCAGACCCGAAAGCAGTACTTGCTATAAACTACTCTGACATTATTAAAGAAGTTACTGAGCTCACCACCTCATGGAACTTTAAAGAGATCTCATGGCTGGGCCGCATAGCATCTTTTAAGATGACGGTCCTGCCCAAAATTCTTTATTACTTTCGCTGCATTCCTCTCAATGTTCCTAGTGCCCTTATAGATAAGCTCCAATCTCTTGGTCAAAAGTATATCTGGGGTAAATCTAAGCCTCGTATTGCAGCAAAGATACTTCAGAAAAAATATGACCAGGGGGGCGTAGCTATGCCTAGTATTCGCGGGTACTATGAGGCCGCCAGGCTCTCTCATATTTTAGCATGGGCAGACAAGGGTGAACCGCAAGGATGGAAGACCATAGAGGCTTGTGATCTCCCTACAGGTCTGAGTTTAGCTGACCTGCCATGGATTCCTGCCTATCGATTAGACACTTTGGGAATAAAGAATGTCATTATTAGAGAAAACTTGAAAATTTGGCATAACCTTAGGAATCTACCAGAGGTTGCTCCGCACCCATCTCCTATCCAGTCTTTGCCCGCCTTGCTTGCAGCCCTGCCGGACACACACGTGCAGAGCTGGGGTGTTTGGGATTTGAAAATGATCTCCCAGTTATATCCCTCGGACACTTTGGTAGCCCCGAGCAATATAGGATCTGTCATTCCAAACCCCCCTGTATGGATTAAATTTGAGTACTCTAGACTATACGCTTTCCTGATCTCTTGGGGATTCCCTAAAGGCCCTAATAGACCTTTGACTGCCTGGGAATAATTGTGACAACTCCCTGTTAGGACCCCTAAACTTATCTCATTCCATTATAGCTTACTACAGTCGTCCACAAACAAGGACAGACCTTGGCAACTTAGAGCTTGGGAGGGAGACTTGTCCAGACCAATCACTGACAAAGATCTACACATGGCTATGACACTAACCAAGAAGACAGTACATTGTGCGAACACTCTAGAATCGTATATGAAATTGTTTCTGAAATGGTACTATACCCCCTCTAGACTTTCACAGATGTTTCCTACAACATCCCCTCTCTGTTGGAGAGACTGCGAATTAAGAGGTTCCGATATACATATATGGTGGGACTGTCCTAAGTTAAAACATCTGTGGGCGCAAGTGTCCTCCCTCTGTTCTACCCTTGGGCTAAATAGACCACTTACTCCTGATATAGCTCTACTGCACATATTCCCGAGACATATTCTGGCCCCCCTGTCTAAACTACTAATTTTTGTTCTTGCGGCCACTAAATTGGCGATAGCGAGAGCTTGGAAACAGACACAACCCCCGGACATTGCAGCTATTACCTCCATAATACAGACATATGCCAGGATGGAACAGGGTTTCTACTTCAATATGGATAGAGAAGATCTCTACTGGCAGATCTGGGAACCTTGGTTTTATTACCAGGAAAACTCTAGATAGATGGGCGGACCTTGACTTTTGTCACAGACCCCCCCATCTGCTCTCTTCCATCTGCAATCACTGACCCATACTTTCTCACCTCCTTCTTCTATTTCCCTTCCCCCACCCTCTCTCCTCACACTATGCAACCTACTTCCCCTACCCCAGCCCTTACTTTCTACCGCTCCTATTTCTTCTGGGACGGTGTGCCCCGCCTGGAGATGCACACTGGAATTGATCCGTCGGATCACTGAGAGAAGCATGGTAATGGTTTTCCCTAGACTGACTTGCTGTAATTACTATAATGTTGAGTTAATACCTATGATTATTATATCCTACCAATCATTGTAATTAAGGTCGGTCAAAATGTAATGTCCTTTTTTATATGTTTATGTAAATTGAAAAACCCTTGTGGGTGTATGATTTGCTTATGATGGCATTCTCATAGTGATTTCAGAAAGACCTATGTATATACAAGAAACTGTATAACATGTTATTGTTATTTACAAGTTTACCTTAAAATAAAAATTACTTTTGAAAAAAAAAAAAAAAAAAAAGATCAATAGAGATAAGATGGATTACGACTCTGATAATGTGTATAGATGGTCGCACAATACTTTTAATAAATCTGAAGGTGTGAGACGTCTTAGGTTTAAGAGTTTTAAGAGGAACAGACAAGTGGCATTTAGTGACACTGAGTATGATTATGAGACATCAGATAGTGATACTGCAGTGGCAGTGGAATCTTCCACTGATACTATGTTTGTTATGCATACTCCATTTTTCTCTGTCTCTAACCAGGATCAAGGCTATGATTACGGCAAACAGCCGAAACGCGTAAGGCCGTGTGCTGCGCTCTTTCTCCAATTAGGTGGCAAGGCTGTCACATATTTTCAAAGTTTGAATTTTAAATATTTTTCAATAAAAATATAATTTTTACGGAGAAAAAAAAAAAAAAAAAAAAAAAAATCAAATCTGATAATAGAAGTAAATTGGAAAATTGTTTAAAATGTTACGTTCTATCTTAATCATGAACAAAAAATTTGGGGTTTCCTGTCCCTTTAACAACAAAATGATTTCCTTGGATTAATTCCTTCCTTTTTTTTATTCTTCTAGAGTGTACAAACAAAGACGAAACACATAATGGTCAGAAACAAGAAATTCCACATAAACAGCATCACACGTGCAGAATGGGAAAATGCCTGGTCCTACTATAATTGTGCAATGAGGAAAAGCATCCTGGGTAATATTTATAGAAGTATAAAAACAATACTTAGATTGAATTGTCTCTGATATTTCTGTAATAAAACAATATATAGGGACATGGGAACCTTAAGGTTGTAGTGTGAGGGAAGAAAGGGAGGAAACAGAACATACAGAATACAATGTCGCTATTATTTTATCCTGTATATGAAGCCTATCGCCCTGCACCAAAACTTCCTTATTAGAGACTTCCACAGCCTGACTACTGTTCTATAAAGGGACTGTTACTCTGTTTATATGAAATTAAAGGGACACTGGTTATTTTATGTGTCTAATCTAAACAAATGCAAGAAAGAACAATACATAATTATGTATTTAAAGGGACATGGATTTCCACATTTTTTTTCTTTCATGATTTAGAAAGAGTATGTCATTTTAAACAACTTTTCCCTTTTATCAAATTTGCTTCATTCTCTTGATATCCTTTGTTGAAAAGCATATCTAGATAGGCTCAGTAGCTGCTGATTGGTGGCTGCGCATATATGCCTCATGTGATTGGCTCACCCATGTACATTGCTATTTTTTCAACAAAGGATACCTAAAGAATGAAGCATATTAGATAATAGAAGTAAACTGGAATGTTGTTTAAAACTATTCTCTATCTGAATCATGAAAGAAAATTTTGGAGTTTCATGCCACTTTAAAGAAACATCAGCTTATAAAGGTACAAACATAGTAGAATTGTATAATCAGTAAATGCATGAAAAATAGACAATGCAAAAGCACCTAGTTTGGATTTCTTTTTCCAACAAATTTCAAAGTTAGTTTTATTATCATTCCCATTGCATCATGTGACAGCCGTCAGCCAATCACAAAATGCATATACCTTTTATGTTGTGAATCTTGCACATGCTCAGTAGAAGCTGATTCCTAAGAAAGTGTGTATATAAAAAGATTGTGCATATTTAGAGAAAGGAAGTGAATTGAAAAGTTGTTTCAAATTGTGTGCTCTATCTGAATCATGAAAGTTTAATTTTGACTTTAGTGTTCCTTTAAGAACAATATGTTTTTTTTAAAAAAGCTTTAGTTTAATTTTTGCAATGGGTGCTGTTGCATTAAGTTATCCTAGGTTAAAAAACGCCTGTTCTTATCCGATCTCTCTTACTGTCTCTTATCCATCCAATTAGGGGCGATTATATATGAGTTGATAAGCAACACATTTCAGAGCGTTTAGTGTCCCTTTAAGGCTGAGAAGTCATATGCATTCACAGGTATGAGGGGTAGACTGATACGTCTAAAACCATAAAAGGATCAAGTTGGTCAACGTCCTCTCCACTGACAGACAAAAAAAATTTGATTTGATTCTGTGAGCTTATCCTTTGGGACATATTTATTTCTCTGTTTTAAACCGTCCAGATACTTCTTTATTTCTCCAATAAGTAACCGTGCAGGGTTGATCCATTCAGTTAATACCATTTAAAAGGACATTTAACACTTTGAGATAATACAAAATATTTAATTATGTCTTAAAATAATAATGCATTATACTTTCATAATTTATTTTGTCCCCTTTCCTATAATTTAACTCTAAAACTATGGGATTTACGATTCCCCTGAATTTCTATAAAGTAATTGGAGCCATGTTGCAACTCAAGTTTTTTTACTTATCTAATCTCTTCTGCTAAGGGCAATTAGGGACAGATAAAGTGTTTAAATGATTTCTGTGTCCGTTATAGCAAAGGGACTTTAAACCTTTATAAAGCTTGTATATTCTACACCGGCATTGTTTGCACACTTAATATGCCCCAAATTGTCCTCTGCAGAAGAGATAAGGGAAACCTAGGTGTCAACATGACAGCGTACATTATGACATCTTTTTCATTCATCATTCAGATAGAAAATATAATTTTAAACAACATTCCAATTTACTTAAATTTATAATCTAATTTGCTTCATTCTTTAGATATCCTTTGTTGAAGAAATAGCAATGCACATGGGTGAGCCAATCACACAAGGCATCTATTTGCAGCCACCAATCAGCAGCTACTGAGCTAGTTTACATATGTTTTCAACAAAGTTTGTGTTTCATGTCCCTTTAAACAACTTATATATTTTTAAAAACATAATCTCCATTATTCTCAGGCTAATCTTTGCTTTAAATATATCATTTGATCTAGCGTTTATTTACTATTTCATGTCCCTTTAATCTAGCACATGCACACAGGAAACTCTGATTTTGCACTTTTTATTTGCCATTTCCTATCTCAGGCCCTAGTATCCCCTCTGTCTAGTCTTATCATTGTTATTTAACATTACAACTATACAAGATATGTCCTTCCTGCAAATAGCGAGAGTGATCATTCCTAGTATTCAATAACTTCTGTTTTTTACTAAACAAATTAGGATATTGGTGTTAAAAGTGCCAGGGAAACGAAACCTTGAAATTACCCTGTTAAAGTCATCCTGCTAAGTAAAGCTCAAATCAGCTTGTGTAGTGATAGATAATCGGGTTCTCAGCAACAGATGGATATCACTGCTAAGTGAGATCACAGGGGATGAGAACTAATACGCAGAGAACAGACACTATATAGAGTTGAACACAAGGACTGCGGATGCATTAGGCTTGCCTGCTACACAATTAAAAACATGTTTTAGTATATATAAACTTTCTACAGACTCCAAAGTTTGTATTTTTAGGTTAAGTTTTTGATACTTTCTAGCAAATATTTTATTTAAAGAATACTAGATCCTAAAAATGCCAGACATAATAATGTATTCAAAGCACAGATTAGTTTAAGAATAATATGCAGATTTTGATTTTTTAAATGAATAGTTGTATAGATATGTATGTAATACATAAGTGCAATGTTTTAGATTAATATTAGTAATGGGTGCGGCCATATGGTAACTAAATTATCATTGGGTAATATCATGTGTAAATACATGCTAGATATAATATTCAAAGCAAAGATTTACCGGAGAATAATATACACATATTTTAAAATTACATTAACCACTGCATTTCAAAATATCGGCTTACATAATAAATGGTTTAAAAGCAAAATTTGCATAGTAAACACATGGAAAAGCTTTGATAGTTATCCTATGTTCTTGGCTGTTGTCAGGTAAGGACAGATGTAAATGAGATCCTGTACTGATCAAGCAATCACAATGTATAATGTTGCAGGGTCAGTTCTTTTTAATTTTTAAACATTTTTGTAAAAAGGGCAAGAGCAGCAGGTAAAATAGCTAGTGTCATTACATTACATATTACCTTTTCAGCGCGTAATTAAATATTTCACTGGAAATTTTTTTTTTTTGCTGAATGTCCCTTTAACATAAAGGTATGAGACACAGAATAGGCGGTAGGACACCTGCGAGTGCCTAAAGCGATCCCGTTTAGTTCTCTTGCTACAAAGGTGTCAGTTACCCTTCAACATCCTTAGCTGGTCACTGATCCTTTGTGTTTGGATTAGCAGCTGATTAGCTTAATGTCCTGTAATTACTGCTGTGATTCTTCTGTACACAGACTAGGGAAGGCTACAGCATTATAGAAACAGCTGTGGTTTTGAAAGATATAGAGGGGCACAGATAGCTGTAGCTTGTGAGACTGGCCTGTCCCCTATGGGTGGTGACTGTCTTCTCACTCTCTTGGGTGTAGAACGGTGTAACTGACTTGTCCCTCTCCAGTGTGTCCCTGGCTTTGTGTCCCTGGCCTGTCCCTCTCCTGTGTGTCCCTGACACTATGTGACTGACCTGTCCCTCTCCTGTGTGTCTCCTGCACTGTGTGACTGACCTGTCCCTCTGCATGGTGTCCCCAGCACTGTGTACCTGACCTGTACCTCTCCTGTGTCCCCCCAGCACTGTGTAAATGACCTGTCCCTCTCCAGTGTGTCCCCGGCACTGTGTGGCTGACCTGTCCTTCTCCAGTGTGTCCCCGGCACTGTGTACCTGACCTGTCCCTCTCCAGTGTGTACCCGGCACTGTGTAACTGACTTGTCCCTCTCCTATGTGTCCCCAGAACAGTGTGGCTAACCTGTCCCTCTCCAGTGTGTCCCCAGCACTGTGTGACTGACCTATCCCTCTCCAGTGTGTCCCCGGCACTGTGTACCTGACCTGTCCCTCTCCAGTGTGTCTCTGGCACTGTGTAACTGACTTGTCCCTGGCAATATGTGATTGATTTGTCCCTCTCCTGTGTATTCCTAGCATTATGTGATTGATTTGCCCCACTCCTGTGTATTCCTGGCATTATGTGACTGATTTGCCCCTCTCCTGTGTATTCCTGGCATTATGTGATTGATTTGTCCCTCTCCTGTGTATTCCTGGCATTATGTGATAGACCGGTACCTCTCCTGTGTGTCACTGGCATTATGTGATTGACTTGTACCTCTCCTGTGTATTCCTGGCATTATGTGATAGACCGGTACCTCTCCTGTGTGTCACTGGCATTATGTGATTGACTTGTACCTTTCCTGTGTATTCCCGGCATTATGTGATTGACTTGTACCTCTTTTGTGTGTCCCTGGCATTATGTGACATATGTAACCTGTTTCTATCTTTCTTCAGAATTACTCTTCTTACCGTAAGATGATGCAGAGAAGACAAATGGCTGCCTGCAGTTGATGCACACGTTTCCAAGGTTGTTTAGGAAGGGGTTGTTAGTGGAGCATCTGTAACACATTGGAACCAGCTCCTGTAGGGACACAAATTGAGTGAACTAATGGCAGAGGAGTAATATTATTATGGCACAGTGGGTTTCCGGATAGAGGGAATAAATATTTTATTGAAGCATATACTAGAGAGGGAGATTCAGTATGGACCATCAAGGATGACCGTAGCTGTCTAAACACTGAACTCTATAACTTTATACAGCTGTGAAAAGAAGCATAAAGGATATTAGAGAACATTCTAAATATAAGGAACACAAATCACATCCAGGCTTCCTCTTTAAAGGGACACTAAACCCAACTTTTTTCTTTCATGATTCAGATAGAGCATGACATTTTTAAGCAATCTAATTTATTCCTATTATGATTTTTTCGTTCTCTTGGTATCTTTATTTGAAAAACAGGGGTGTAAGCTAAATGTCGTCGCCAATATGCAAGCGCTACCAAGGGTGCTGAACCAAAAATTTGCCAGCTCCTAAGCTTACATTCCAGCTTTTTTTCAAATAAAGATACCAAGAGAACGGTGAAAAATTGGTAAAAGGAGTAAATTAGAAAGTTGCTTAAAATTGCCTGCTCTATCTGAATCATGAAAGAACATTTTTTGAGTCTGGTATCCCTTTAAGCAATAAATGATAACATACTAGTAAGTCTATTCCTGAACTTCTTTCAGCAAGTTCTTTCATAAAAGAGGCATTTTTATTTAGGCTTTTAAGGGACATTACCATATGATTTTATTTGTTGCACAGGAATGGAGGGCGTTTTAAAACGTATTACAGTTTTGTGCAAGTTTTTTGTTGTTGTTGTTAATATTGCTGTCCGCTAATAATGTTGTGGAATATTTCCTTTTTAGCCAGCGAGCTTCTATCCCACATACCAGATATAAACAAACACAGACTCAATGGTTTTAAAGTGACAGTAAATACCTCATAATTACAAGATTGTTTTGCAGTCTTGCAATAAATTAACATTAAGTGAGTGTGAACATTTTTTAATGCATTAATACCTAGTTTGCTGCAGTTGTTTTTTTGTTGGCACCCACATGGGCATATATTAATCTTGCCCATTACGTTAGTAAAATATTCGATTACAGAAGAAAAAAGCAAAACAGGTGCAGGGACACTACCAGAAAGTTGGTGACGTTTAAGCATACAAGGAAAACTTGCATAAGTCACACGAGTCACAAGACAGCTATCACATGTGCCAATAAAGGAACGCGTTTCATGGCTATGTTACAAGGCATTGTGCATTAGACTGATGTTATTAATTTGCTGTACACAAAACCTTTTCTGCTTCAGAAAGTTTAGAAACTCTGGCTGAGGACTATAAATAGCTACAGATCTAATCGAACCATGTGCAGATTAGTTACCTGATAAATCAAACTATAAAACACTTATTGGATCTGAAATGTAAAAGGGAGGTAAAATCCATTCCACTAGAGATTTGCTGCTGCTTCTTATTAATTCCCAAACCAAAATTTTGATTAAAAGGACAGTACATACTTTGAGAGTGTAATATAAAATGTTTAAAGGGACAGTCAACACCAGAATTTGTGTTGTTTAAAAAAATAGATAATCCCTCTATTATACCTTTCCCAGTTTTGCATAACCAAGACAGTAATAATAATACACTTTTCACCTCTATGATTACCTTGTATCTAAGTCTCTATAGACTGCCCCTTTATTTCAGTTCTTTTGACAGACTTGCATTTTAGCCAATCAGTGCTGACTCCTAGATAACTTCACATGCGTGTTATCTACGTGACACACCTGAACTAACGCCCTCTAGTGGTGAAAAACTGTCAAAATACTTTCATATAAGAGGTGGCCTTCAAGTTCTAATAAATTAGCATATGAGCCTCCTAGGTTTAGCTTCAACTAAGAATACCAAGAGAACAAAGCACAATTGGTAATAAAAGTTAAATGGAAAGATGTTTAAAATTACATGCCCTATATGAATCATGAAAGTTTATTTTGGACTTGACTGTCCATTTAATCAAGGAAAACCACCTGCCTAGGTTAGAATAAACTGTTAATGTTAGGCGGAAATGCACACTAAATTTTTCTTTGCATAAATGTTTTGTAGATGATCTATTTATAGCCCTTCTGGGGGTGTTTTTGAAACAATGGATAGTTTTGCTTATTTTTTAAGAATATTATGCTGATTTTTAGACTTCTAACCAAGCCCCACAGTGTCAGATGTATACACGCGTTAACATAAACAAGAGCATGCAGGAGTCTGTAATCTGTCTTTTCATATGCAGGGAAGGAGGGAGGGGGTGTCTGCTCTTTTTGTTTACCCAGTCCTTTCACTGGGTGTCCCAGACTAACCTCATCAACAGAGCTAAACTGGGAGCTTTTAAGTGAGTTTTTAAAAGGTTTTACACTGGATGTTTAGATTAGTATCTGTGCATACACTTCTTTATAGTAGTGTCTATTACATGCAGTTATATGAACAGTGGTGTATACTGTCCCTTTAACCCTTTGAGTGCTAAGCACTTTCCCACTTGGGTGCTGTTTTAAGTTTTTTTTTGTTTTAAATATTTTTTTATTTTTTTTTCCCCCCCAGATTGCCAAGACTTACACTGTTGGAAAGGTTAGGCGACTACCTTTCCAACGGTGGGTCTTGGGGATCTGTAGCTGCTTAGATGTCTGAGATACAGGCTTCGAAGCAGCATGCCCCCTTTTCCTATACTTAACACTGTAATTTTGTCAATAAAGTTGCGCAGTGACATCATCACGTCATTGCGCGTGACATCACCACGCAAAACGTGAAGCCCCGGCGATGCCTATCACTATACAGGCACAATCGCCGGGGTAGGAGAGGGTGGGAGCCGCCAGATCTCCCTCAAGGTGGGAGAGTGCTAGCGACGGCTCTGAGCCGCCATTAGTACCAGTGTGGGAAACTCTGCTACGGCTCAGAGCCGTCGTTAGCACTCAAAGGGTTAAGTATGTTGAAATAAATAAATAAAAAGTACTGAAGCTTCAGGTGCCTGTAATGAGTTTAAAGGACCATTAAATACAGTAGAATTGCATAAGCAGCTAATACAAAATAATACAAACACAATGTAGGTCATATACTCTGAGTGTTAAACAGTAGGGTTTTTTTTCTTATAAATTTACCAGCCCCCTGTATCATGTGACAGCCTTCAGCCAATCATAGCCTCATATACACTGTAAACTCTTACACATGCTCAGTAGCAGCTGGTGCCTCAGAAGGTGTGCAAATAAAAAGACTGCACGATTTGATAATGGAAGTAAACTAGAAAGTATCTAAAAACTAAGTGCTCTATCTGAATCATGAAAGTTTTAATTTGACTTTAGGGTCCATTTAAAAGCCGACCAGCTAAGTATGAGCTTCAGGTGCAGTCAAGAACATCCAGAGCTTTAGCTTCCTAGCAGGAAAGTTTGAAACGTCAGATCCTGACCTAAAAGGATAGAGCTTCAGCCACCTCACGCTATAGAGTGGGTCTTCAGGCATCTGAACAGAAGGGTTTGTATTTCACGTTTATATCAGGAAAAGGTTTGAGCTTCTATCTCCTGACAGGAGAGGTTTAATCTTTATGCACCTGACAACAAAGGTGTAAGCCAACAGTAAAGTCAAAATTAAGGTTAAATTGATTTGATAGCTCATGAAGTTTTAAACAACTTTATAATTTACTTCTTTTAGTTATTAATTATGTTTTGTTCTTGTGGTATCCTTTGTTAAAGCAACAGTGTAAACAGTGTTTACAATTTTTTTTAAAGTAATGTTATAGATAGTTGCAAACACTATCGCCAAAGGGCAAGATTACATATGCGGCGTCGCCCGCAAAAGCAGGTGACGCCTGTTTTTACACGGTTTTGGTATCATATATACGGCACCACATATAAATGCAAAGCGTATATTTCACCCATTGCCTGCAATTTTTCTCCCATAAGCTAACAAAGAACTGCGTCGCAAATCGGTATCACATATTCAGCGCAAGGACTTACGCTGCGAAAATGGAGAAATTTTACTCTATTTTCACCTCTCAGAAAACCTTACGCTGAAAATGTGAGCACCATAACTCCTGTAACTGCCTGAAAATATTAACAAACACCTAATGCATGCGCAATATCTATCTACCTGTCAACCGCCAACCCCCACCGCAATAACTAATAAAACATATTAACCTCTAATCCGCCATTAACCCACATCGCAATAAACCTAATAAAACTATTAACCCCCAATCCGCCATTAACCCACATCGCAATAAACCTAATAAAACTATTAACCACCAATCCGTCATTAACCCACAACGCAATAAACCTAATAAAAATATTAACCCTTAAACCCCCAAACCCCCACAACGCAAACAACTAAATTACTAAGCCCCCTAACCTAACACCCCCTAAATTAACCCCAATTACCTAAATTAAAAAATACTAAATTACAATTAAAATAAAAAAGCTAACATTACTTAAAAAAAACAAAAAAAAAATAAGATTAAATTAATCTAAGAAAAAAAATAAAAAAGTCTAACATTACATAAAATAATAAGCCAAATTATCAAAAATACAAAAATTAAACCTAATCCCTATGAAAATAAAAAAGCCCCCCCCAAAATAAAAACAGCCCCTAATCTAAACTACCAATAGCCCTTAAAAGGGCCTTTTGTAGGGCATTGCCCTAAGTTAAACAGCTCTTTTACCTTAAAAAATACTAAGTCGCCCCTCTAACAGTAAAACCCCCCACCCATCAAACGTCTTCTATCTTCATCCAGGATCAAGCCGACACGGAGCGGAGATGATCGCGTAACAGAAGACCAGCGACCATGGAACCAGAGCGTGGAGATCCTCTTCGTACGATCACCGCCGCACACTGAGGATTGAATTCAAGGTACGCGTTTAAATATGGGATACCTTGCATTCCTATTGGCTGATTAGATTCTTCAAATTCAAATCAGCCAATAGGATGAGAGCTACTGAAATCCTATTGGCTGTTCAAATCAGCCAATAATTTTTTTTTATTTTTAAGTAATGTTAGCTTTTTTATTTTAATTGTAACTTAGTATCTTTTAATTTAGGTAATTGGGATTAATTTAGGGGGTGTTAGGTTAGGGGGCTTAGTAATTTAAATAGTTATTTGTGTTATGGGGGTTTGGAGGTTTAGGGGTTAATAGTTTTATTAGGTTTATTGCCATGTGGGTTAATGACGGATTAGGGGTTAATTGTTTTATTAGGTTTATTGCAATGTGGGTTAATGGCGGATTAGGGGTTAATACTTTTATTAGGTAGTTTGCGATGTTGGAGTTGGCGGATTTAGGGGTTAATACATATATTAGGTAGACTGCGATGTGGGTGAATGGCGGATTAGGGGTTAATAGTTTTATTAGGTTTATTGCAATGTGGGTTAATGGCGGATTAGGGGTTAATTCTTTTATTAGGTAGTTTGCGATGTTGGGGTTGGCGGATTTAGGGGTTAATACATATATTAGGTAGATTGCGATGTGGGTGAATGGCGGATTAGGGGTTAATAGTTTAATTAGGCATATTGCATTGTGGGGGGTTAATACATTTTATTATTAGTTCCGATATGGGGGTGATGGCAGATATAAGGGTTTTTACATGTCGGGTTTATTTTTAGGAGGCGGGTTAGACTTTACGGCAGGTTTAACATTTTTTTTATTTTTTCTTAGGGGCCGACAGTTTCTAACAAGCCGTAAGTCACTGGCGACTCCAGAAATTTGTATTTACGCTCATTTCTGGCTAGTTTATCCGACTTACAGCACTTTATGAACGGCCAGCGCCGTATATGTAATTCCCCGATGTGCAAGGTGAAATTACGGGCGACGCGGGTTTCAGCAGTTGCACTGACGTTTGCGCCGCATATGTAATCTCGCCCATAGGTCTGTGCATGCTCCTTATCTCCTATTAGTCTCCCAAGATTTACTCTTAAACAAAGGATATCATGAGAAAAAAGCAAATTTGAAAGTTGTTTAAAATTGTATGTTCTATCTGAATCATAAAAATGTAATTTTGGCTTTAATGTCCATTTAAGCCTCAAGTTTGTGAATGGACGGGTCTGAATGTCAGGTGCTTTATTAAGAAACAGTTAGGATTTGAATACAGTTACTACAAGCTACATTTCTTAATATTCCCTAAAGCCAGATACACCAGAGTTAATGAATTCCATGAAGGGTTTATCCATAACAGACCGTAGGAGGTCCCAATAAAACTTGTCACGTTGAATTAGACTTGTCTGCAGCTTAGAACAATACAGGGGCCTGGTCTTTTTACATTACTTTACTACCAGATATGCAACACTCTGCCAATATCCCACAGCTTTATATGACTTCAGGATTGTATGTACGGTTCTGGCAAGCAAGAATACTGAAGGCTAACAGATGTGCACTGCAAGGAGATTAACTGTCTGACTGCTGCAGTGGGACACAAAATACGTATGGTGAGGTTAACTAAAGATGTGCTCTACAACTGACCGCTTCATGTGCTGATAGAAATCTTTGTGAAGTCATGAACAAATAATAAATAGTATTCACTGTCAAAATATTGTAATGGCAAAAGAATACTAATCAGCCCTAAATATTACCGCCCCCAAAACTAAACATGACTGAACCCCAACACTGAGCACTGCTCCAAAGTAATACAAAGCTGGCACCTCGTACTGGGCATCTAATAATAAACACAGGTGGCACCGAATACACAACACTTTACCAAAGTAATGCTGAGCACAGCTGGCATCTAATAATAAGCACAGGTGGCACCGAATACACAACACTTTACCAAAGTAATGCTGAGCACAGCTGGCATCTAATAATAAGCACAGGTGGCACCGAATACAAAACACTTTACCAAAGTAATGATGAGCACAGCTGGCATCTAATAATAAACACAGCTGGCATCGAATACAGAACACTTTACCAAAGTAATGCTGAGCACATCTGGCATCTAATAATAAACACAGCTGGCATCGAATACAGAACACTTTACCAAAGTAATGATGAGCACAGCTGGCATCTAATAGTGAGCACAGGTGGCCCCGAATACAGAACACTTTACCAAAGTAATGATGAGCACAGCTGGCATCTAATAATAAGCACAGGTGGCACCGAATACACAACACTTTACCAAAGTAATGATGAGCAGAGCTGGCATCAAATACAGAACACTTTACCAAAGTAATGCTGAGCACATCTGGCATCTAATAATAAGCAAAGGTGGCACCGAATACAGAACACTTTACCAAAGTAATGATGAGCACAGCTGGCATCTAATAATAAGCTCAGGTGGCACCAAATACAAAACACTTTACCAAAGTAATGATGAGCACAGCTGGCATCTAATAATAAGCTCAGGTGGCACAGAATACAAAACACTTTACCAAAGTAATGATGAGCACAGCTGGCATTTAATAATAAGCACAGGTGGCACCGAATATACAGCACTTTACCAAAGTAATGATGAGCACAGCTGGCATCTAATAATAAGCACAGGTGGCACAGAATACAGAACACTTTACTAAAGTAATGATGAGCACAGTTGGCATCTAATAGTGAGCACAGGTGGCACCGAATACAGAACACTTTACCAAAGTAATGATGAGCACAGTTGGCATCTAATAGTGAGCACAGGTGGCACCGAATACACAACACTTTACCAAAGTAATGCTGAGCACAGCTGGCATCTAATAGTGAGCACAGATGGCATCTAATAGTGAGCACAGATGGCACTGAATACACAACACTTTACCAAAGTATTGATGAGCACAGCTGGTATCTAATAATAAGCACAGGTGGCACCGAATACAGAACACTTTACCAAAGTAATGCTGAGCACATCTGGCATCTAATAATAAGCAAAGGTGGCACCGAATACAGAACACTTTACCAAAGTAATGATGAGCACAGCTGGCATCTAATAATAAGCTCAGGTGGCACCAAATACAAAACACTTTACCAAAGTAATGATGAGCACAGCTGGCATCTAATAATAAGCTCAGGTGGCACCGAATACAAAACACTTTACCAAAGTAATGATGAGCACAGCTGGCATTTAATAATAAGCACAGGTGGCACCGAATATACAGCACTTTACCAAAGTAATGATGAGCACAGCTGGCATCTAATAATAAGCACAGGTGGCACAGAATACAGAACACTTTACTAAAGTAATGATGAGCACAGTTGGCATCTAATAGTGAGCACAGGTGGCACCGAATACAGAACACTTTACCAAAGTAATGATGAGCACAGTTGGCATCTAATAGTGAGCACAGGTGGCACCGAATAAACAACACTTTACCAAAGTAACACTGAGCACAGCTGGCATCTAATAGTGAGCACAGCTGGCATCTAATAGTGAGCACAGATGGCATCTAATAGTGAGCACAGATGGCACTGAATACACAACACTTTACCAAAGTAATGATGAGCACAGCTGGTATCTAATAATAAGCACAGGTGGCACCGAATACAGAACACTTGATCAAAGTAATGCTGAGCACAGCTGGCATCTAATAGTGAGCACAGGTGGCACTGAATACAGAACACTTTACCAAAGTAATGCTGAGCACATCTGGCATTTAATAATAAGCTCAGGTGGCACCGAATACAGAACACTTTACCAAAGTAATGCTGAGCACAGATGGCATCTAATAATAAGCTCAGGTGGCACCGAATACAAAACACTTTACCAAAGTAATGCTGAGCACAGCTGGCATCTATATAATAAGCACAGGTGGCACCGAATACAGAACACTTTATCAAAGTAATGCTGAGCACATCAGGCATCTAATAATAAGCTCAGGTGGCACAGAATACACAACACTTTACCAAAGTAATGATGAGCACAGCTGGCATCTAATAATAAGCTCAGGTGGCACCGAATACAAAACACTTTACCAAAGTAATGATGAGCACAGCTGGCATCTAATAGTGAGCACAGGTGGCACTGAATACAGAACACTTTACCAAAGTAATGATGAGCACAGCTGGCATCTAATAATAAGCACAGGTGGCACCGAATATACAGCACTTTACCAAAGTAATGATGAGCACAGCTGGCATCTAATAATAAGCACAAGTGGCACAGAATACAGAACACTTTACTAAAGTAATGATGAGCACAGTTGGCATCTAATAGTGAGCACAGGTGGCACCGAATACACAACACTTTACCAAAGTAACGCTGAGCACAGCTGGCATCTAATAGTGAGAACAGCTGGCATCTAATAGTGAGCACAGCTGGCACTGAATACACAACACTTTACCAAAGTAATGATGTGCACAGCTGGTATCTAATAATAAGCACATGTGGCACCGAATACAGAACACTTTACCAAAGTAATGCTGAGCACAGCTGGCATCTTATAATAAGCTCAGGTGGCACCGAATACAAAACACTTTACCAAAGTAATGCTGAGCACAGCTGGCATCTAATAATAAGCACAGGTGGCACCGAATACAGAACACTTTATCAAAGTAATGCTGAGCACATCAAGCATCTAATAATAAGCTCAGGTGGCACTGAATACAAAACACTTTACCAAAGTAATGATGAGCACAGCTGGCATCTAATAATAAGCTCAGGTGGCACAGAATACACAACACTTTACCAAAGTAATGATGAGCACAGCTGAAATCTAATAGTGAGAACAGATGGCATCTAATAATGAGCACAGGTGGCACCGAATACACAACACTTTACCAAAGTAATGATGAGCACAGCTGGCATCTAATAATAAGCTCAGGTGGCACGGAATGCACAACACTTTACCAAAGTAATGATGAGCACAGCTGGCATCTAATAATAAGCACAGGTGGCACCGAATACAGAACACTTTACCAAAGTAATGATGAGCACAGCTGGCATCTAATAATAAGCACAGGTGGCACCGAATACACAACACTTTACCAAAGTAATGATGAGCACAGCTGGCACCGAATACAGAACACTTTACCAAAGTAATGCTGAGCACATCTGGCATCTAATAATAAGCAAAGGTGGCACCTATTACAGAACACTTTACCAAAGTAATGATGAGCACAGCTGGCATCTAATAATAAGCTCAGGTGGCAATGAATACAAAACACTTTACCAAAGTAATGATGAGCACAGCTGGCATCTAATAATAAGCTCAGGTGGCACCGAATACAAAACACTTTACCAAAGTAATGATGAGCACAGCTGGCATCTAATAGTGAGCACAGGTGGCACTGAATACAGAACACTTTACCAAAGTAATGATGAGCACAGCTGGCATCTAATAATAAGCACAGGTGGCACCGAATATACAGCACTTTACCAAAGTAATGATGAGCACAGCTGGCATCTAATAATAAGCACAGGTGGCACAGAATACAGAACACTTTACTAAAGTAATGATGAGCACAGTTGGCATCTAATAGTGAGCACAGTTGGCATCTAATAGTGAGCACAGGTGGCACCGAATACAGAACACTTTACCAAAGTAATGATGAGCACAGTTGGCATCTAATAGTGAGCACAGGTGGCACCGAATACACAACACTTTACCAAAGTAACGCTGAGCACAGCTGGCATCTAATAGTGAGCACAGCTGGCATCTAATAGTGAGCACAGCTGGCATCTAATAGTGAGCACAGATGGCACTGAATACAGAACACTTTACCAAAGTAATGATGAGCACAGCTGGCATCTAATAATAAGCACAGGTGGCACCGAATACAGAACACTTTACCAAAGTAATAATGAGCACAGCTGGCATCTAATAGTGAGCACAGGTGGCACTGAATACAGAACACTTTACAAAAGTAATGCTGAGCACATCTGGCATTTAATAATAAGCACAGGTGGCACCAAATACAGAACACTTTACCAAAGTAATGCTGAGCACAGCTGGCATCTAATAATAAGCTCAGGTGGCACTGAATACAAAACACTTTACCAAAGTAATGCTGAGCACAGCTGGCATCTAATAATAAGCTCAGGTGGCACCGAATACAAAACACTTTACCAAAGTAATGATGAGCACAGCTGGCATCTAATAATAAGCTCAGGTGGCACAGAATACACAACACTTTACCAAAGTAATGATGAGCACAGCTGGCATCTAATAATAAGCTCAGGTGGCACCGAATACAGAACACTTTACCAAAGTAACGCTGAACACAGCTGAAATCTAATAGTGAGAACAGTTGGCATCTAATAGTGAGCACAGGTGGCACCGAATACACAACACTTTACCAAAGTAATGATGAGCAGTGAGCACAGGTGGCACCGAATACACAACACTTTACCAAAGTAATGATGAGCACAGCTGGCATCTAATAATAAGCACAGGTGGCACGGAATGCACAACACTTTACCAAAGTAATGATGAGCACAGCTGGCATCTAATAGTGAGCACAAGTGGCACTGAATACACAACACTTTACCAAAGTAATGATGAGCACAGCTGGCATCTAATAGTGAGCACAGGTGTCACTGAATACACAACACTTTACCAAAGTAATGATGAGCACAGCTGGCATCTAATAATAAGAACAGGTGGCACGGAATGCACAACACTTTACCAAAGTAATGATGAGCACAGCTGGCATCTAATAGTGAGCACAGGTGGCACTGAATACACAACACTTTACCAAAGTAATAATAAGCACAACTGGCATCTTATAATGAGCACAGCTGGCATCTTATAATAAGCACAGCTGGCATCTTATAATAAGCACAACTGGCATCTAATAATAAGCACAGGTGGCACTGAAGTGTAATACTTTTCAATATTATAACACTGTCTGTAATTCATAAATGTTACTTAAGTTGACCAAGCTCAAAATAATTGCATTATTTAACATTTATTAACATGGATTTAATAATAATTTGAGGAGCTAACAGAAAAAAATAGCTTTTATCTAGTGGGTTAACCGGACATTACATTGCTGGGTACAACTACAGTAGGATGACTATTACTCACAATGATATTGTTTTCCCTCCTGTACCTGCAGCTCTCTTGAAAGTCGTTCTCTTATTTAAACTCATTAGGAATGCACCGAAATTTCGGCTGCAGAAAGTTTCGGCCGAAAATTGCATTTTTGGCTATTTCGTTTTTCGTTTTTTTTGCCTGTTATTTTCGGTAAAATTATTGTGTAGCATGTTTCAAATTTGATGCTAGCCTAGAGCTGCTGTTTAAGTTTATTACTTGACTTACTGTTCTGCATATAATGAGTTTTCTAGGACTATACTTTATTTGGATAATTGGTAAAAAAAAAAAACCTGTTAAATATGATTCTGTTACATAGAACTAAATGAAGAATAATACAGTATATTGATATGTATAATTGTTTTAAGTAGGGATGCACCAAAATTTTGGTCACAGAAACATTTTTGCCGAAAATGGCATTTTTTGCCTGTGTTTTTTTTTTTCTTGGTAAAATTATTGTGTAGCATATTATTGTTTTAAGATATTTTTGTCCAATTTTAGTGTGTTACTTTCAATAAAAGTGTGGGCTTTTTTTATTGGCTCTAATTATGCAAAAACAAAAAAAACTAAAAAAAATAATTTGAAAAAATACATTTTCGGTATCAGTTTCGGTTTTCGGCCAAGTGCATCCTGGATTTTCGGATTCGGTTTCGGTCCAGAATTTCCATTTCGGTGCATCACTAAAACTCATTATAGAATCTAGGAGGTAAAGCTCTGCATTTTATACTGGGCGCCGCCATCTTGTAGTGCATAGTTGCATCATGTGACAGAAGCAGTGCACTTTCATAGATCAGTGATGTTACTTGGTTTTTGACAGATGTACCTCTCACTTCAGTTTCCTTCACATAATAGAGAGCTGAAGTGATACATTTTTGCAGAGTTTAAGAGTTACATAACAAGTATAAGTTCCAAGATGGCAGCGCCCAGTGTGAAGATACAGAACTTCCCTAAGTGATAATTGTAAGGGGTTAAAATAAGAGAATTTTTTTTTATGACAGTTAAATGCATAGAAGAAAAACAATAGCATAGTGAGTAGTAGTAACCTGCTACTGTAGTTGTACTCAGTAGTTTAATGTCCTTTTAAAGTTACGCTTGTAAGCTGCAGAGAACTGCTGCCAATCACAGGATATCCCATTTTTACATCCTCTATATTATCTCACAAATCACTTCCTGTAACTCTCTATTCTATTACCTTAATTAATACATTTGCCCTCACCGATGTATATTGACAGTTTTGCTGATTTAAACATTAGCATTAATGACACAGTGTGACCCACTTAAAGGGACATTATAGTTCAAACATTACAAGCTCCAATTCATTAGAGCATGAAATTTTAGCATTGCCAACCCTGCAAGACTATGGGCCCAATGATCGAAATTCCTCCGCCCTGGTGAGATTATCTAAAGCATCTTACCAGTACTGTCAGGTCCCTCGCAAATGTTAGCTTGGGTACTGTTTATCTTACTATGCAGAGTCCTGGATGTGAAGGAGAGACAGCTACATTTTAAAATAATGAAAAAGGTGCATTGCTCACATTCAAGAGTCACAGCTTTGCAGACCAGGAAAAGGCTAGGGGGCGTCGTTAAAAAAATTCATAAGAGTCAGTCCGGCTCCATATTTGACTGCATTCTTCAAACAGTGACTGCACTGTGTTATGGAAACCGTACACAGTGCAGCCAGAGCACATCACTGTTTGAAAAGAACAGTCTGATGTAAAGCAGCGCTGCAAAGCAAAGGAGCAGACAGTTCCAGCATGCATCCTGTTCTTTCTGCAGACGTACTGCATTTTCTGCAATGATATCTCAGATCACAGCATGTTCTGCCTTCGGGCTGATTTTATACTTTTATCCCTCCTGAATAATTATTACATAAAAATGAATCTATATGAATTTGGGAAATGTCTTTGTTGCATTTCTGATTACATTGAGCATTCAGTTTTTAACTGTCTCGTTAATCTAAATTACACCAATGGTAACTCCTCTTAGAATTTATATTGCAAATTGAAACGATTCTGTAATTTGAATGGCATCACTCAAAAATTCATGAACAAGTCACCTCTGTGTATATTCTCAAACATCCTAATACTGGGAAAAGTTGAAACCTTTCAAACCTGTGATGTCCGAATGGAATAAAGTGATAGGTTATAGTATTATTTTACGGGGTTGGATAGTATTGGATAGTATTGGTAATGTGTTGATATTGCAGTAACAAATGACACGGTTACATTATTTGCATTCATACAGTATTGGTAATACAGTATCTTGGTAAATGGGGGGGGGGGGAGTGTTTGTTTGCAGACCAGTTCTTAAAGGGACATTTACATTATCTAAATTTCATGCACCTCCCTCTAATTATGAGTGCCAACATTATGGAACCTAGGTTACAATGCAGGTATCTGAAGAGCGTTACTGCACATGTGCAAACACATCAGCACTGGAATGTAGTGAAAGCCAGATTACATCATGGCTAAACTCATGACTAGAGGTAGGTGAGGAATAACACAGAATATATAAAATCATAGAAAATTATAACCAACCTCTTTGGAGTACTCTATTGTTTCCAAAGAGATATATACTAGAATTTAGGATTATGATCTGACCTGCATATGGTGCATAGTTGTGTTGAGTGGAGTACAGACTTCTGCAACGTTTTGTAATTGATGATCCAACTATATAGGTTGAAAAAAAATGCAAACCCATATTGTTTCCTGCAACAAAACCCATCTAGATGAGACCAATAGATCCACCAGGAGAGTTTTGTTGCAGGAAACAATATGGGCTTGCTTTTTTTTTCTCAACCTATATATCATCAATTCCAAAACTTTGTAGAAGTCTGTACTCCACTCAACTCAACTATGCACCATGTACTAGTCAGATCATAATCTATTCTATATGTTACTAGTGCCCAATTATGCTTTTGAATTAAAAGGCACCATATTTCTAATGTTTTTTATGTCTATTTGGCCACTAACAACGTGTCCAAACATCAAACCCTGCACATCATGCATACAACACACCTGCACAACATGCATACTACACACCTGCACAACATGCATACTACACACCTGCACATCATGCATACTACACACCCGCACAACATGCATACTACACACTTGTACATCACGCATACTACACACTTGTACATCACACATACTACACACCTGCACAACACACATACTACACACCTGCACAACACACATAATACACACCCAAACATCACGCATACTACACACCTGCACAACACGCATACTACACACCTGCACATCACGCATACTACACACCTGCACATCACGCATACTACACACCCAAACATCACCCATAATACATACCCGCACAACACTCGCATACTACAAACTTGCACATCACGCATACTACACACTTGCACAACACGCATACTACACACCTGCACAACATGCATACTACACACTTGCACATCACGCATACTACACACCTGCACAACACACATACTACACACCTGCACAACACACATACTACACATCTATACACCTAGCCAACAACATCAATTGCAAGTGAAATGCTAAACTTAATAGAGCCCCTGACCTCAGATAAACACACTGTGGCCAGCTTTTGATCATGTGATACTGGAGTGTACTTGCCTCACTATCATGGAAAGATTTTGATCGAATGGTGATGCTGCCAAGTTCTATAGATTCCTGGAACCTGTTGGGAATCTTTAAGCCCTGCAGCCTCTCATACACATGTCGGGCGAGTTTGTGTGCTCCCAGGGCCTTGCTCTGTCTCGCAAGCGTGTACAATGTTTTCCTGATGGCGGTAGTTAAGGAGGGTAACGGATTCTAAGCACAGCCTCCTCACCACAACTCATCTTTATCCATAAGTGCTTAGAAACAACAAGTGAATAAATACATCAAACATTCCAAAGTATTTTGGTTTAGATTATTCAATGGTAAATATTCCCCACATTCTTGCACCCACACTGGTCCTGTAATCACAGTTACCGAACACAACCTGTCTCTAGAGATTAAGCCACTTTGTGTCATATGAGTTACATGTACTCTGTATTAAAGGGACATAAAACCATTTTTTTTTCTTTTCTTTCATTAATAGAACACAGCATTTTGAATTTTCCAATTTACTTCTATTATCAAATGTACTTAATTCTCTTGATATCTTTTGTTAAAGGGGCAGCAATGCCCTATTGGGAGCTAGCTGAACACATCAGATGAGCCTATGACGATATGTGCAGCCACAAATAAGCAGCTAGTTTCCAGTAGTGCATTGCTGCTCCTGAGCCTACCTAGATATGCTTTTCAACAAAGGAAGGATTATCAAATTTGCTTAATTCTATTGGTATCCTTTGTCAAAGTAGCAGCAATGCACTGCTGGGAGCTAGCTGAACACATCAGGTGAGCCTATGACGATATGTGCAGCCACAAATAAGCAGCTAGTTCCCAGTAGTGCATAGCTGCTCCTGAGCCTACCTAGAGAATGAAGCAAATTAGATAATTGAAGTAAATCGGAAAGTTGTTTAACATTGCATGCTCTATCTGAATCATGAATTACAAATTTGGGGGTTTCTGCCCCTTTAACCTACCCTGAACCTGGCCACCAAGTTTAAACCTTCAAAATATTAGCAAAGGTGCTATTGTGAAGGATACACTTTTGATATTCCCAGAGGGCTCTCCTTGGTCAAACTGTGCAGCAGAAATCTGGAGATATTGAACAGGGTTTCTGGGCTGTGGGAGCTGAAGGGCTCATCCTGAAATTAACATTACAAATAAATAACAAATTATCCATAAATAAATGAAGAGTCAATTTATTTGAAGGAAATGCATTAGGTCACAGGGAACATTAGCCAGATACTATATATATAGTGCACGCTAACAGTATACAGGTCATATACACTAGTCATGGAACCATTTGTACAATCCAGTGACTCACTGTATATCTTTGGATGGAGTGGTACACGTGGTAAAGTTCTGCCAGGTGCTGGAATTGGTGGAACTTTTGTAACATTGCATCCTGCTTCTGTTCGTTATCTGCAGGGATAACCAGATTAGAAAAAGGGCATTTTATGTTACTCATCGCAAACAATTGCAGACATGTCCCAAAATCCTTAATTTTACAATACATTTTCACAAATTTCTATATATTTTAAAATTTATTTACTGCAGATTGGGACCACAAAAGAATATAGGAAAAATAAATAATTTTAGAAAAAAAGTACTCTTCATGTAAAAAGCCTGAAGATACGGAACCACAATATATTTATTCTTTAATAAATCATGCTCACGATTAAAGGGACACTGAACCCAATTTTTTTATTTTGTGATTCATATAGAGCATGACATTTTAAGCAACTTTCTAACTTACTCCTATTATCAAATTTTCTTAATTCTCTTGGTATCTTTATTTGAAATGCAAGAATGTAAGTTTAGATGCCCGCCCATTTTTGTTGAACAACCTGGGTTATTCTTGCTGATTGGTGGATAAATTCATCCACCAATAAAAAAAAGTGCTGTCCAGAGGTCTGAACTAATAAAAAAGCTTAGATGCCTTCTTTTTAAAATAAAGCCAGCAAGAGAATGAAGAAAAAATTGATAATAGGAGTAAATTAGAAAGTTGCTTAAAATTGCTGCTCTATCTGAATCACAAAAGAAAAAAATTTGGGTTCAGTGTCCCTTTAACTAAAATGTGAGCACGGTTTACTAAATCAATTTGAGCAGACTGCCCACGGGAGTGGGCTTGGTTTAACTCTGTGAGTGGCATTTAAGAAGAGCCAATCACTGTGCAGATTTAAATTAGACACGCATGAATGTAAAACAAAATGCCTACATCTTTTACTGCAGAGGGAATCCAATTATATTATATATATATTTACTGTAAAGAAGATTCCATAAAGCTTTGAAAAAATAAGTAGGTTCTACACATTGATCACATCTCATCCTCACCTTGAGCAATATCAAGGCACTGCATTGACAGCATCCAGTAGTAGTAGGCTGCATCATTAAACCTGCTCTCTACCACGGCATTATGGGTAAGCAACTCCAGCACGTGCACTGCCTCATCCTGACGACCAGCTTTGTGGAATGCTGGGAGAGACAAGAAAAGAATGAGAGTACCACAAGAGGCCTTAAAATACGAGATGCTTGTAATGTGCTATGCTATAGAGAGCACTGGGTCACAAAACGAAGCCATGTGAGTACTGTATATATGTGACTACACACACACTTTAAAACAGGCCCCATGGATGTCTTTTTGTTTTAGACAGAAAGACAGGTTTGATATCCCCTTATCTAATAAAACAAGACAATTTCCAGTTTACTTCTAGGTAGGCTCAGGAGCAGAAATGCACTGCTGGGAGCTAGTTGGGGATTGGTGGCTGCACATATATGCCTCTCATTATTGGCTCACCAGATATAAATCAGATAGCTCCCAGTAGTTTATTGCTGATCCAGAGTCTGCTCTTCAACAAATTATAACAAGAGAAGGAAGTAAATTTGATAATAGAAGTAAATTGGAAAGTTGGTTAACAGGAATACACATCAGCCAATGAGCATGAAGCACATATCAGCCAATAAGCATCAACAGGAAGTACAACACTGATACAGCTGTATTAGTTTCAATATAAATTAAAGAATCTCTTACTTGCAGTTTTTTTTTCTTCCATGAGTTTTAGATGTATATATTTTACATGAATAACAGGACATTTTTAAAAGGAACACTAAATTAATTTAATGCAACTCCCTCGGATCATGGATGCTGCCATTATCTGAAGGATTGTTGCTGCAAATGTACAAACATCTCAGCACTGGAATGTAGTGAATGATCGATTACAACATGGCGGCACTAATGCGTGAAGGTAAACGGGGAATAACTTCAGTACTATGCTTATAAAATGTATTTAGTGTTTACTGTCCCTTTAAATAGCTGTATTTTAAGAGGCCGGTAATATTATCTTTAGAATTTCAGGTAAGAAAACAACCACTTCTCACCTTTCTGTGCTTCTTCAAAACGATCATTCTCTGCGAGCCACTGTGCATATGGAACGTAAACCTCGTCCTTATGTTCTGGGTACTTTTCCACCATTGCAAAAGCCTTAACAGAGAGAAAGCAGTGAGAGGCTGGGTGTAGATACAGCAAGGATTACATATTGCAAAAGAGAGAACAGTAAAAAATAACTGGGGGGGGGGCTGATACAGCTCCTCTAGGGTTAACTTTAAACCCTACCAGATGAGTGCTAGCCCATGATACCAGAACCCCACAGTGTGTAGTAAAAAATTTTTTTTACTTTCTGTACCAATGTCCATAGCCTGTATAGCCAAAAGTTGCTGTACTGCCCAAACCATACGCAACACGCACCTCCCTACCTGCAGCCATAGATCTTAGCGGTGCAATAACTGATATATGTTGATATCTATATCTATCTATCTATCTATCTATCTATCTATCTAAATATATATATATAATAAACTAAATAATAAATAAATTATACATGGTACACATGGAAATTACCTAAAAAAAGTTGTATGCATTTCTGGTTAATTGCGCTTAGCGCAAAGGGAAATCATGGGCTTGCAGTAGCATTAACTAACCGCTTGTTATGGCTGGTTATTTAACATACGCCTATAAAAAACGGGCAAATTTGCCCCTTACCGGTGCACGTTAAAATAGCGCTCCACACATAATCTGGCTCATATTCTGCTTTTTACGGTCTACCAAAATTGAGAGATACAGCTAAAAGATTGTTTTATTTATCACGTTAAACAGTATCAAGACTCTTTTATACCCAGGTTTTGGAGGTCTGCCACAATGCGGACAAAGTACCAGTAACAATGTATAGCGTTCTGCTAAGTTACCTGCTTCCAACTGCAATGTAACTGGACTCTCACACTTGAAAATCAGAGGAAGCAGTCACGCTCGCTAGACAGACTCTCACCTCTTCCCAGTGCTGCGTTTCTACATGAAGCTGTATTAGAGCCTTCATATCTCCAATCTTCTTGTAGGTCTCAGCAGCATATACATGATGCTGCAGTTTCTTGAAGTAGAAAGCACACTTTGACAAAGGCTCCCTCTCCGCCTTATCGAGCTTCCGCGCTATATCAATCAGCCTGCAAAGAAAGGGAAATGTTAATAGAAATCAGGACTTCTATTATAACTGGAGAGTCTATTAATTTACTTTTATAGGCTTAAAGGGATATTAAAGTCCTAATTAAACTTTCATGATTCAGACAGGGCATGTCATTTTAAACAACTTTCTAATTTGCTTTGTTCTCTTGATATTCTTAGTTGAAAGCTAAATCTAGCTAGGCTCATATGCTAATTTCTAAGCCCTTGAAGGCCGCCTCTGCATTTGACAGTTTTTCACAGCTAGAGGACATTAGTTCATGCATTTCATATAGATAACATTGAGCTCACGTGAAGTTATTTAAGAGTCAGCACTAATTGCTTTAAATGCAAGTCTGTCAAAAGATTTGAGATAAGGAGGCAGTCAGCAGAAGCTTAGCTACAAGGTAATTATAGAGGTAAAATGTATCTTTCAGTGTTGGTTATGGAAATCTGGGGTACGGTAAATTAAGGGATTGTCTATCTTTTTAAACAATAAAATTTTTGGTGTTTACTATCCCTTTAAATTTTGGAAAAGTTTCAATTATATAATGTTTATTACGTGCTTTACTGTACTGGACCCCATGGTTTAGTTATGGGCAGAAGGCCTTTTAGTTGCCCTGACAACAGGACATTTCAGATGATGTGACTGATACATAAGCTGCAAGTTATCAGTCTCACTGTTGACTAAACCATGTGAGCACTTAAACTGACTATTACCGATTTCTTAAAGGGCTACTTTACAAGTGGAGGGCAAAATAGCACTCCCGCTCGAGCGATAACATCGCTAGACGGAGGCTTTTTGCGGGTGTCAGGCTGTGCTCATATTAGGAGTTGAAACATAGAATTTGACGGTAGATAAGAACCAAAAAGGCCCATCAAGTCTACTCATATTACATGTTACTGTTCCCTTAGAATATCCTTATGCATGTCCCAGGCATTTTTGAATTCCTTTACAGTCTTACACCTAGATTTAGAGTTCTGCGTTAGCCGTCAAAACCAGCGTTAGGGGGGGTCCTAACGCTGGTTTTGGCCGCCCGCTGGTATTTAGAGTCAGTCAGGAAAGGGTCTAACGCTCACTTTCCAGCCGCGACTTTTCCATACCGCAGATCCCCTTACGCCATTTGCGTATCCTATCTTTTCAATGGGATCTTTCTAACGCCGGTATTTAGAGTCTTGGCTGAAGTGAGCGTTAGAAATCTAACGACGAAGGCGGGGCGTAGCCGTGCAGGGACATGGCCGCTGTATAGAAAAGCTCCGTGCAAGCCATAGGTCTCTAGACGAATAAGCATAGTAAAAACTGGGAATTTACACTTCAAATGCCTATGCTTTGCCAGATGAACCTTGCTCACAGATTCCGGTGAGCCGAAAACGAAGAAAAAGAGCTCCGTAATTGTAAAACAGACAAACCGCTATACCGAGTGGGGCAGACTACAATATGGCATGAGGCAAATGATTTTCCTACAAAAATAGTGTAAAGTATTGAGATCTCTGCTCAACAACCTAACTATACTACCACCTGGATCTGCAAGTTCCTTACAGCGGGATCTATTTGGAGGAGATTGATCGCAAGCGGTGCACCGCCATTACGCAAGACCACGCGGTAAGGCAATTTGGGAACAAGAGGGAGGAAAATACAGCACGATCAGAGAGGGAAAAAATAACTCACTATAGATCTTGGTCTAAGAAGTTTTAAAGGGTCGGCACTTAACACACATATCCTGGCCACGGTCAAATAAACTAATACCTTTAGAACAGGCCAGTGCAGCGTAAATACAGCAAACAGTGAACGAGAAGGGGCCACGGTGGAGTGTGAGAGGTGTACTTGGATTGACTATCAAAACCATATAACTTTAATTCTATCGATATCCACTCTCTTGCAGACACCCACTTTCTGAGACACACAATAGTAAGAACCTTGCTAAATCTCCTTCCCCAAACCATATATTGAAACAGCCTGAAACCCATAATAACTCGACAATGACAGCAAAGAAAAACACTAAAGCGGACAAAAAACTAACAGGCGTCACATCAGTGAATTCTTTCTTCACTAGACAAGAAACAGAGACACATGAACAGGTGCAATCACCCCTAGGAGACGAACCTTCACAACAAGAACTGCGCTTTGTTACACATCCTACAAACTCAGACCAACTGTCTCAGATACAATCTACTATCTCACTATTACCCTCTAAGTCTGATCTCGCTGAGCTAAAAACATTTATTAAAACTGAAATGTCATCTCTGAGGAAAGACATAAATGAAATGGGGTCAAAACTTGAATACTTAGAAGAAGAACAGGATTCACTGAATAATATTGTGTCTGATGTCAATCACCAGCTGACAAGACACGAATCCATAGTTCAATCTCTCCAATTGAAAGTAGAAGATTTGGATAACCGTAACCGACGCAGCAACTTAAGAATAAGAGGTGTCCCAGAAGAAGCTACTAAGGAATCGCTGCCTTCCTACCTCTTGCAAATGTTTGAATATATTGCCCCAAATGTCAAGCTATCTGAAACATCAATGGAAAGGGCACATAGGGCCCTCAAACCACTCCCTATCCCACCAAAACCTCCCAGAGATATCATTATCAAATTTACAAACTATTTAGACAAGGAGGCTATCTGGAAACAAGTGCGACTCCAAAGAGAAATCAGATTTCAAACATACAGTATTCAAATATTCCAAGACATCAGCCCAACCACCATAGAAAGAAGAAAAGAAATTCGCTTCATCACCCAAAGATTACAAGAAAGGAAGGTGAAATACAGATGGGGATTCCCCTTCAGCCTAATTGTACAGAAGGAAGGTAGAACATACATATACAAAGACCCAACAGACATAGACTCATTTTCTAAAGGCTTGAACATTGATTTTCCACAATTTGACCCCCCGAATTCAAATACACACCAGAATGGCCCCCCTCTCCCTCAGAGACCACATTGGTCAACTGTTCAACGAAAGAAGAAAAAGACAGAAGATATTGCTTCAGACATATAAAGATGTTCGACAAGATCTGATAAGTATATAGAAAGTTATGTATTACTGTTGTTTGTTGTTGATTTAAACTTAGAATTAGGCATTGAGAACTCATTAGTCACCTCTTGAATTCATGAACATTAGATGAACAGACTCGATCACGATATGACATACATACCAAAGAACAGACTACCTATGTGATCAAAATATTATCCTTAACTTGAGAGGTTATACCTGTTATTTTGTTGAAAAGTTTACGTTACCATTATACCAAAAGTCATATAAACAGAAATGTTTTGTGTTAATGTTCTAAGTCTTGAATAAGAGATTGGGTTATTATTAACGAAACAGTTAAGATATGAGAAACTAAAAAGCCCTTGATTGGTTGCTATGAAGGTAATAGCAACAACAGACTTAGGTAGTAAGATACTCAGAAGATCATAAACATTGAGATAATGAGAAACAGTTGTTTATTTAAAACCAGTTGAACAATATTGTCATACCCAAACACACAGATTATAATGTTTAGATACTATAGTGTATAACTAAGTAATTCCCTACATGTTATATTTACCTATGAGCTAGAGACCTACAAAATGGCTTGCTACCTCATGATTGTTATTGTGATGACTCTAATTTTTACTTTCGTTTTTATTTGTTTTTCCTTTTTCTCAAATCTCTTCTTTCCATACCTAGTTGGCGGTCCTGTCCTATCCTGCAACCATAAAGCACTTTATAGAAAAAATACTTGTGTAAGTAACCTATATCCTATCTATATTAATCTCACATTTCATTCGGATTATGGCTAAACAAATAAAACATATCACACACACTAACGAATTGCAACTATACTCCATCAATGCAAAAGGTCTTAATATACCACAAAAGAGATCCTTGGTACTGAGAGATGGTCGTAGCCAGAAAGCAGATGTGTTGTTTCTCCAAGAAACACACTTTAGAAAAGGAAGAGAACCCAATACATTTGCTAGCCAGTTCGGAATCTGCTTTTGGGCTTCACATCACAAACATAAGAAACAAGGTGTTGGTATCATAATCAAAAGAGGTATCCCCTTCACAGAACTAAACACCATCAGAGATAGAGAGGGTAGATATATTATAATTGTCGGTATACTCTATAACCGACCAGTGACACTGGCTTCAATATATGCGCCTAACACAGGCCAACACAAATTCATTAAAAAAATCACTAATAAAATTTTAGATTACCAGAAAGGTCCACTTTTAATGTGTGGGGATTTTAACATAGTTTTAAACCCGGAAATAGACAGCTCTTCACAGCGATCATCACTACCTACCTCACAGTTAAATAAAATAAAAACATATCTCAAACAAATTGTCGCCCAAGATGTCTGGAGAACCCTCCATCCGTCCAGTAGGGACTATACATTTTACTCATACCCTCATGTGACTTACACTAGAATAGATTACATGTTTACAGACGTAAGTGGCCTGGCACTATTTAAATCAGCTAAAATTAACCCAATCACTTGGTCAGACCACTCAGCGGTGGTGAGCTCCCTCATATGGCCATCTAAACCCATAAAAGATTTTGTTTGGCGATTAGATGATTATTTACTTACCGACCCTATCAATACACTAAAAATTGATAAAGCTCTAACGGAATACTTCCAATTAAATACCTCACCATTAACATCTCCTCAAACATTGTGGGAAGCACACAAAAGCGTCATACGAGGTGAAATGATGGCCATAAAAGCTTACCATAATAAACTTAAAAGGGAAGCAATTAAGACATTCTTAGATAAAATCCAACAATTGGAAGACAGACATAAACATGCTCCTTCTAGTAAGGAGATACTAAGGGAACTGACCATCGAAAAGCAAAAACTAGCATCACACCTATCTAAAGAAATTAAGAGAAAAGCATTTTATAACCGACAAAGACAATATGAGGGCCGCAATAAATTCGGGAGGCTTTTAGCAAGGTACCTTAAACATAAAAACCACAAAAAATATATTTTACACATTACTGACGAACAAGGGCAATCTCAACACTCTACACCTAAAATAGCACGAGTATTTCAGAAATTTTTCCAAAACTTATACAATATTAGAAATAACCCACACCATCAATCAGAAAACCCTCAATTACGACCAATCGCAATAGATAATTACCTTAAACAATTAAAACTTCCAACTATCACTCCCGAACAAAAAGATACTTTAGATGAACCCCTGACGGTAGAAGAAATAAACCTAGTAATTAAAGATTTACCCACAGGGAAATCTCCGGGCCCAGATGGCTTTACTCATAAGTACTACACTACATTTAGAGAGACACTATCCCCACAGATGCTAAAATACTTCCAATCTATAGAGTCCTCCAGCGGGTTTTCGGATAGGGCCTTAGAGGCCCATATAACACTCATACCAAAACCAAATAAATCCACTTCTCTACCCGCAAACTATCGTCCCATTTCATTATTGAACACGGACATTAAGATATTTGCTAAAATTCTATCACATAGACTGAACAAAATTCTCCCCCACATAATACATTTTGATCAGGTTGGTTTTGTTCCGGGCCGCGAAGCCAAAGACAATACAGTGAGAGCAGTACACCTTATCCATTATGTCACCAAAGAAAAAATACCATCTCTATTCTTGTCTACTGATGCCGAAAAGGCTTTCGATCGTATAGCATGGGACTTCTTAAAAGCTACGTTATTACAGTTAGGCCTAGGCCACCAAATTATAAACCGTATTTTCTCACTTTACTCTCAACCGAGCGCCCGCATACTGATAAATGGATCCTTATCCGACCCCTTTACTATAACTAACGGAACACGTCAGGGATGCCCCCTTTCACCTCTTTTGTTTACCTTTGTAATAGAGACATTAGCAACTAGTATTAGGAACAACCCACAAATACACGGTATTAACATTGGCTCACAACAATATAAAGTCTCTCTCTTCGCAGATGATATGCTTCTCTCCATCACAGATCCCAAAGAATCACTCCCACCAATAAACCAAGAACTAGAGATTTTCCACACATTGTCAAATTTTACCATTAATAAGGCCAAATCTGAAATGCTAAGTATAAATATTGATAAACATGACATATACAATATAAAACAGCTCACATCATTCTCATGGTGTAATGCTTCACTTAAATATCTAGGAGTCAAACTAGCGCCAACCTACGATGATATGTTCAATATGAACTACGTACCTCTTAAAAAGACAATTATAAACGACCTCTCTTCGTGGAGATCTAAGCAGATATCTTGGTTGGGACGTATAGAGGTTATTAAAATGAACATATTCCCGAGAATACTTTACTACTTACAAACACTACCCATCCCATTACCCACCACCTATTTACCCTCCATACAAAAAGCTTTTAATGATTACATTTGGAACAAGAAGCCACCTAGAATAAACAAAAACATAATGTATTCACCCAGATCTCAGGGGGGAATGGGAGTCCCGAATCTCGAGTTGTATAGACAAGCAATTGTTTTGCAGAGAGTTCTGGACTGGAATATTCACTATCAACACAAACGCTGGATTCCTTTAGAACATCTAATTCACCAAAAGCCCCATCTAGGTAGATTGTGTTGGGACATCTCCAACAAACCCCAGCTCAAAACTGATATTAACCCGATAACAAATGAAACATTTAAGACATGGGACAAAATCATTAACACATCCTTATTTATTTCCTCCAAACCATCCCCACTGACATCCCTTCTGGAGAATGGGGAGTTTATATTGTATCCGCCTGCTACTACAATAGATCCAATAAACCAAACCACAGATATAGCAGTACGGACCATGATTATAAACGAATCAATTCGCACACAGTCAGATTTGATTGCAGACGGACATGAATGTTTCTCCAATTGGTTCACATACCGACGAGCTAGAAACTATATACTTAAACACAAAGATTATAATAATATGTCTAGACCGTTGACAAACTTTGAATCTTTATGCATACAAACACCACCACTCAGACATACACTATCCTTCATTTACAAACTATTATCTCAGAAACCCCCGGGGTATATCCCACTATTTTTGGAAAAATGGGAAACAGACCTAGGTACCATAATAACACCCCAAACGAGCCACGCCATCCTACAAGCCACTAGAAAATCATCTATCTCATCCTCTATTCTAGAAATTAATTTCAAACTCTTACATAGATGGTACTTTACTCCAAAGAAATTACACAGATTATTTCGCTCCCATCCAAACACATGCTGGAGATGCGGTCATGTAGATAGTAATGATGCACATATGTGGTGGTGGTGTAATGACATTCAAAACTTCTGGCGACAAGTAATTAAAGAAATAGAATCCATCCTGGAGATTGTTCTCCCTCTAGACCCTTTGATATGGCTCCTGAATAAACCCCCAAACATTAAACATAAACCTTATCTACGGTTGTTCACGATAATGACAAATGGAGCGAAAATACTAATAGCCAAAAATTGGAAAAGTAATAAAGGCCCCTCATTAGGTATGTGGGTTGGTAAAGTTACAGACCTTTTAGATCTCGAAGAATATTATTACCTCAAGAATGCCAAAATGGATACATATGCAGAGATATCCCAAATCTGGGAAACCTACAAACACTCAAAGTAAAACCTATAAACATATCTCAGACTGGTTGCGGGTGGGACAGGACCCGCCCACCACTTTCTTTTCCTTTTACCTTTTCACTGGAAACCCTTAACCCTTTTTTTCTTTTTTCCCCCTTTCCTCTCTAAACTAATATGATAAATTCATATGTCCAGAATTCCTAAATTGTACATGTAAATGTAAGAAAATACAAGACAACTATTGAACATGTTTAATGGAGGAGCTGCGTCTCCCATTCATTGTATGTTACTTTATTACTTTCAATAAAGTTGTTTGGAAAAAAAAAAAAAAAAAAAAAAAAAAAAGAAATCTAACGACAAGACTCCAGCCGCAGAAAAAAGCCAGGAGTTAAGAGCTTTCTGGGCTAACGCCGGTTCATAAAGCTCTTAACTACTGTGCTCTAAAGTACACTAACACCCTATAAACTACCTATGTACCCCTAAACCGAGGCCCCCCCACATCGCCGCCACTGTATTAAATTTTTTTAACCCCTAATCTGCCGACCGCACACCGCCGCAACCTACATTATCCCTATGTACCCCTAATCTGCTGCCCCTAACATCGCCGACCCCTACATAATATTTATTACCCACTAATCTGACCCCCCCAATGTCGCCGCTACCTACCTACAATTATTAACCCCTAATCTGCCGACCGGGCCTCACGGCTACTCTAATAAATGTATTAACCCCTAAAGCTAAGTCTAACCCTAACACCCCCCTAAGTTAAATATAATTTTATTCTAACGAAATAAAATAATTCTTATTAAATAAATTATTCCTATCTAAATACTTACCTGTAAAATAAACCCTAATATATTTTTAGGATTAATATTTATTTTACAGGCAACTTTGTATTTATTTTAACCAGGTACAATAGCTATTAAATAGTTTATAACTATTTAATAGTTACCTAGTTAAAATAATTACAAAATTACCTGTAAAATAAATCCTAACCTAAGTTACAATTAAACCTAACACTACACTACAATTATCTACAATTAAATCAACTAAACTAAATTACAAAAAAACAAAACACTAAATTACAAAAAATAAAAAAAATTACAAGAATTTTAAACTAATTGCAACTACTCTAAGCCCCTAAAAGAATAACAAAGCCCCGCAAAATAAAAAAATGCCCTACCCTATTCTAAAATAAAAATTGTAAAGCTCTTTTTACCTTACCAGCCCTTAAAAGGGCCTTTTGCGGGGCATGCCCCAAAGAAAACAGCTCTTTTGCATTTAAATAAACATACAATACCCCCCCAACATTACAACCCACCACCCACATACCCCTAATCTAACCCAAACCCCCCTTAAAAAACCTAACACTAAGCCCCTGAAGATCTTCCTACCTTGTCTTCACCACGCCGGGTATCACCGATCCGTCCAGAAGAGGGTCCGAAGTCTTCCTCCTATCCGGCAAGAAGAGGTCCAGAAGAGGCTCCGAAGTCTTCATCCTATCCAACAAGAAGAGGAGATCCGGACCGGCAAACATCTTCATCCAAGCAGCATCTTCTATCTTCTTCCATCCGGCGCGGAGCGGGACCATCTTGAAGCAGCCGACGCGGATCCATCCTCTTCCAACGACGTCCTAAGTCCGAATGAAGGTTCCTTTAAATGACGTCATCCAAGATGGCGTCCCTTGAATTCCGATTGGCTGATAGGATTCTATCAGCCAATCGGAATTAAGGTAGGAAAAATCTGATTGGTTGATTGAATCAGCCAATCAGATTCAAGTTCAATCCGATTGGCTGATCCAATCAGCCAATCAGATTGAGCTTGCATTCTATTGGCTGTTCCGATCAGCCAATAGAATGCAAGCTCAATCTGATTGGCTGATTGGATCAGCCAATCGGATTGAACTTGAATCTGATTGGCTGATTCAATCAGCCAATCAGATTTTTCCTACCTTAATTCCGATTGGCTGATAGAATCCTATCAGCCAATTGGAATTCGAGGGACGCCATCTTGGATGACGTCAGCCAATAGAATGCAAGCTCAATGTGATTGGCTGATTGGATCAGCCAATCGGATTGAACTTGAATCTGATTGGCTGATTCAAATCAGCCAATCAGATTTTTCCTACTATCAGCCAATCGGAATTCGAGGGACGCCATCTTGGATGACATCATTTAAAGGAACCTTCATTCGGACTTAGGACGTCGTTGGAAGAGGATGGATCCGCGTCGGCTGCTTCAAGATGGTCCCGCTCCGCGTCGGATGGAAGAAGAAAGAAGATGCCGCTTGGATGAAGATGCTTGCCGGTCCGGATCTCCTCTTCTTGCCGGATAGGATGAAGATTTCGGAGCCTCTTCTGGACCTCTTCTTGCCGGATAGGAGGAAGACTTCGGACCCTCTTCTGGACGGATCGTGATACCCGGCTTGGTGAAGACAAGGTAGGAAGATCTTCAGGGGCTTAGTGTTAGGTTTTTTAAGGGGGGTTTGGGTTAGATTAGGGGTATGTGGGTAGTGGGTTGTAATGTTGGGGGGGTATTATATGTTTATTTAAATGCAAAAGAGCTGTTTTCTTTGGGGCATGCCCCGCAAAAGGCCCTTTTAAGGGCTGGTAAGGTAAAAGAGATGTTAAATTTTTATTTTAGAATAGGGTAGGGAATTTTTTTATTTTGGGGGGCTTTGTTATTTTTTTAGGGGGCTTAGAGTAGGTGTAATTAGTTCAAAATTCTCGTAATCTTTTTTTATTTTTTGTAATTTAGTGTAGTTGATTTAATTGTAGATAATTGTAGATAGTTTAGTTAATTAATTTATTAATAGTGTAGTGTTAGGTTTAATTGTAACTTAGGTTAGGATTTATTTTACAGGTAATTTTGTAATTATTTTAACTAGGTAACTATTAAATAGTAAATAACTATTTAATAGCTATTGTACCTGGTTAAAATAAATACAAAGTTGCCTGTAAAATAAATATTAATCCTAAAATAGCTACAATATAATTATTATTTATATTGTAGCTATATTAGGGTTTATTTTACAGGTAAGTATTTAGATTTAAATAGGAATAATTTATTTAATAAGAATTATTTTATTTCGTTAGAATAAAATTATATTTAACTTAGGGGGGTGTTAGGGTTAGGGTTAGACTTAGCTTTAGGGGTTAATCCATTTATTAGAGTAGCGGTGAGGTCCGGTCGGCAGATTAGGGGTTAATAAGTGTAGGTAGGTAGCGGCGACGTTGGGGGCGGCAGATTAGGGGTTAATAAATAAAATATAGGGGTCGGCTGTGTTAGGGGCAGCAGATTAGGGGTACATAGGGATAACGTAGGTTGCGGCGGTGTACAGAGCGGCAGATTAGGGGTTAAAAAAAATATGCAGGGGTCAGCGATAGCGGGGGCGGCAGATTAGGGGTTAATAAGTGTAAGGTTAGGGGTGTTTAGACTCGGGGTACATGTTAGGGTGTTAGGTGCAGACTTAGAGAGTGTTTCCCCATAGGAAACAATGGGGCTGCGTTAGGAGCTGAACGCTGCTTTTTTGCAGGTGTTAGGTTTTTTTTCAGCTCAAACTACCCCATTGTTTCCTATGGGGGAATCGTGCACAAGCATGTTTTTGAAGCTGGCCGCGTCCGTAAGCACCGCTGGTATTGAGAGTTGAAGTGGCGGTAAATATGCCTGTACGCTCCCTTTTTGGAGCCTAACGCAGCCCTTCTGAGAACTCTCAATACCAGCGTTGTTTAAAAGGTGCGGGGGGAAAAAGCATGCGTAGCTAACGCACTCCTTTGGCCGCAGAACTCTAAATCTAGGCGTTTGTGTTTACTATGAATCCACCACCCTTTCTGTAAATAAAAGCCTCCTCATGTTTGTCCTGAATCTGCTACCCTCTAACTTAACCTTTTAAAGCCGTTATGCCGTTCCATTCCGTCATAATTAGACTGGGCTTTAAAGCCGTTATGACGGAATGGAACGTCATAACTAACGGCTGTCCTGAAGCCTTCTGTGCTTCAGGGATTTAATCGCGGTCTGGAGGGCGTTCCTAGGATTGTAGGGACGCCCCCCAGATGCGATCCAATAATTGAAATCTCGCGATCGTATGCACGATCGCGTAGTTTCAATTTGTCTACATCGGAACAGTTGTTCCGATGTAGGCACTTTAACCCTGTCACGAAAGGGTTAAGATTGTGACCCCTTGTTTTGGCATTTGTTTTTTTGTTGTTTTTTTTTTTTTGTGGAAAATGCTTTCAGCTTCCACTTTATTAAAGGGGCAGTTGTAAAAATCAAACATTCATGATTCGTATAGAGCATGACATTTTAAAGAACTTTCCAATTTACTTCTATAATCAAATTTTCTTTGTTCTCTTGGTATCTTTTATTGAAAAGTAAAACTAGGTAGGCTCATAGGAGCTCAGGAGTGTGCACGTCTCTTTAGTACTCTATGGCAGCAGTGTTTTGGAACATTATTTGTAGCTTTGTTATACAATGGTGCTAAACACTGTAAAGACACATGCACACTCCTGAGCTACTATGTTTTACTTTCAATAAAAGATACTAAGAGAACAAAGCGTCTTTCAATAGACCTAGAAACCAGAACGCTAGAAACCTTACTTAAAGGGACATGAAACCCAAAGTTTTTCTTTCATGATTTAGAAAGAGCATGCAATTTTAAACAACCTTCCACTTTACTTCTATTATCTCATTTGCTTTATTCCCTTGATATCCTTTGTTGAAAAGCATATCTAGATAGGCTCAGTAGCTGTTGATTGGTGGATGCACATAGACGACTCATGCGATTGGCTCACCTATGTGCATTGCTATTTCTTCAACAAAGGATATCTAATGAATTAAGCAACTTAACTAATATAAATAAATCGGAATGTTGTTTAAAATTGAATTCTCTATCTAAATCAGGAAATAGAAATGTTGGGTTTCATGTCCCTTTAAAGCCAACACCTCTTCCCTTGTGATCTCTGAAATTCTGGCTCTGTTTGCAACAAGTTCACTTCTCATTTCATTTTAAGCTGGGGTGGAGACTTAACTAAAATTGTTCACTTCTGTTCTGCCAATACAAATTACTGTTATTTGTATTATTGTAGGAGAGATCACTGTACCTCGTTCAGACAAACCACTTAAGTACCGGGCAGTTAATAAACTGAGATTTCCAGCTCTGGCTAAAATGGCCCAAAAAAGAAAATTTATGCTTACCTGATAAATTTATTTCTTTTTTGACACGATGAGTCCACGGATCATCTTAATTACTAATGGGATTCAATACCCAAGCTAGAGTACAAAGATGATACTGAAGGGACCACAGCAAAGCTGTTAGATAGCTCCTCCCTTCCCTCACACTCCAGTCATTCGACAGAAGTTAAGGATAGAAAGGAAAAACCAAGGTGCAGAGGTGTCTGAAGTCTACATTAACCCACAACCTGTCTTACAAGAACAGGGCGGGCCGTGGACTCATCGTGTCAAAAAATAAATAAATTTATCAGGTAAGCATAAATTTTACTTTCTTTTTTATGACACAATGAGTCCACGGATCATCTTAATTACTAATGGGATTCAATACCCAAGCTAGAGTACAAAGATGATACTGGAGGGACAAGACAGGGAACCTAAACGGAAGGCACCACTGCTTGACGAACCTTTCTCCCAAAAGTGGCCTCAGCCGAGGCAAAAGTGTCAAATTTTGTCAAACAGCCCTCTTGGAATGAGCCATAACTCTCTCAGGAGGCTGCTGTCCAGCAGTCTCATATGCAAAACGTATGATACTCTTCAGCCAAAAAGAAAGAGAAGTAGCCGTAGCTTTCTGTCCCTTACGTTTTCCTGAGAAAATCACAAACAAAGAAGAAGACTGACAAAAGTCCTTAGTCGCCTGCAGGTAAATCTTTAAAGCATGAACCACGTCCAAATTGTGCAGAAGTCGTTCTTTCTGAGAAGAAGGATTAGGACACAAAGAAGGAACAACAATCTCCTGATTAATGTTCCGATCAGAAACAACCTTAGGAAGAAATCCTAATTTAATACGTAAAACTACCTTATCTGAATGGAAAATAAGATAAGGAGACTCATACTGCAATGCTGAGAGCTCTAACACTCTCCGAGCAGAAGAAATAGCAACAAGAAATAAAACTTTCCATGATAACAACTTAATATCTAAGGAATGCATGGGCTCAAACGGAGCCCCTTGAAGAACTTTGAGAACTAAATTAAGACTCCATGGAGGAGTAACTGGTTTGAACACAGGCCTGATCCTGACCTAGCCTGACAAAATGATTGTACATCTGGGATATCCGCCAGACGTTTGTGTAACAAAATAGATAAGGCCGAGATTTGACCTTTTAGGGAACTTGTCGATAATCCCTTCTCCAAACCCTCTTGGAGAAAAGACAAAGTTCTAGGAATCCTAACTCTACTCCATGAGTAGTCCTTGGATTTGCACCAATAGAGATATTTATGCCATATCTTATGGTAAATCCTTCTAGTTACAGGCTTACAAGCCTGAATCATCGTCTCTATGACAGAGTTTGAAAAACCCCACTTGAATAAAATTAAGAGTTTAATCTCCAAGTAGTCAGCTTAAGAGAAACTAGATTTGAATGAAGGAAGGGCCCTTGAATTAGAAGGTCCTTCCTCAACGGAAGTCTCCACGGTGGCAGAGATTACAAGTCCACCAGATCTGCATACCAAATCCTGCGAGGCCAAGCCGGAGCAATGAGGATCACTAATGCCTTCTCCTGCTTGATTTGAGCAATGACCCGAGGAAGAAGAGCAAACAGAGGAAATAGGTATGCTAGACTGAAGGTCCAAAGTACTTCTAGGGTGTCTAACAGTACCACCTGAGGGTCCCTGGACCTCGACCCGTACCTTGGAAGATTGGCATTCTGCCAAGATGCCATGAGATCCAATTCCGGCTGACCCCATTTGAAAATTAGGCTGGAAAACACTTCCGGATGGAGTACCCACTCCTCCGGCTGAAAGGTCTGCCTGTTCATGAAGTACGCCTCCCAGAGTCTACCCCTGGGATGTGGATTGCCGACAGACAGCGAGAACGGGCTTCTGCCCACTGAATTATTTAGGTTACCTCTGTCATCGCAAAGGAACTCCTCGTTCCTCCCTGATGAACTGAAGATATGTGTCCAACTGGAACCAGATAAACTGGACCGAGACTAACTGGCGCCAGGTCAGAATAGCATTGAAGATCGCTCTCAGCTCCAGAATGATTATAGGAAGAACAGACTCTGACTGAGTCTAAAACTCCCTGAGTCTTTAGGGGACCCTAGACTGCTCCCCATCCTAGAAGGTTGACGTCTGTTGTCACAGACACCCATGGTCTGCGAAAGCAGGTTCCCTGTAAGAGATGATCCAGAGACAACCACCCTTAAGAAAATCTGTTAAAATCTGACAGCGCTCAACCTTGTGTCTGTAGCTTCTAGTATTGTGGGTACCAGCGCCCCCAAAAAGGTGAATGTAGTGCTAAAAATAAATACACAGAGCGCCTCCTAAAAGGCTAAGACAATAGTAGTGACAAGATTATTTAAATAAAAAATATATTGAAATTCTATAGGGGTATATAAAATATTTTATAAGCTACTTATAGCTAAAATATACAAACAAGATACAAAAGTGGATCCACTTAAAATTAACAATAAAATATGCATATATCTATATAAAAAAACAATACAATTGTGGTTAAAAACCACAACAATATACAATCTTAATCACAAAATAAATTACAATAAAACAGCTGTTGATGGTTGGATAAAAAATATAAATATATAAAAACATCAATTTACTGAGTAGGTGTCCATAAATATGTAGGTCCCAAACTTTAAATTCTTTCCAGAGAGTGAATGTCCAATATGAAGATTCTATTTTAAAACAGTTATCCTTATATATCCCTCGATAAACGGTGTATTGATGAAGTGTGTAAAAAAGAAAAACGTAGTGGTTTTCTTTCATGTAATTAGCAAGAGTCCATGAGCTAGTGACGTATGGGATATACATTCCTACCAGGAGGGGCAAAGTTTCCCAAACCTCAAAATGCCTACAAATACACCCCTCACCACACCCACAAATCAGTTTTACAAACTTTGCCTCCTATGGAGGTGGTGAAGTAAGTTTGTGCTAGATTCTACGTTGATATGTGCTCCGCAGCAGGTTGGAGCCAGGTTTTCCTCTCAGCGTGCAGTGAATGTCAGAGGGATGTGAGGAGAGTATTGCCTGTTTGAATTCAATGATCTCCTTCTACGGGGTCTATTTCATAGGTTCTCTGTTATCGGTTGTAGAGATTCATCTCTTACCTCCCTTTTCAGATCGACGATATACTCTTATATATATACCATTTCCTCTGCTGATTTTCGTTTCAGTACTGGTTTAGCTTTCTACAAACATGTAGATGAGTGTCCTGGGGTAAGTAAGTCTTATTTTCTGTGACACTCTAAGCTATGGTTGAGCACTTTTTTAATAAAGTTCTAAATATATGTATTCAAACATTTATTTGCCTTGACTCAGGATGTTCAACATTCCTTATTTTCAGACAGTCAGTTTCAAATTTGGGATAATGCATTTGAATCAATCATTTTTCTTACCTTAAAAATTTGACTTTTTTTCCCTGTGGGCTGTTAGGCTCGCGGGGGCTGAAAATGCTTCTTTTTATTGCGTCATTTTTGGTGCGGACTTTTTTGGCGCAAATTTTTTTTTCTGTTTCCGGCGTCATACGTGTCGCCGGAAGTTGCGTCATTTTTTGACGTTCTTTTGCGCCAAAAATGTCGGCGTTCCGGACATGGCGTCATTTTTGGCGCCAAAAGCATTTAGGCGCCAAATAATGTGGGCGTCTTATTTGGCGCTAAAAAAATATGGGCGTCGCTTTTTTCTCCACATTATTTAAGTCTCATTTTTCTTTGCTTCTGGTTGCTAGAAGCTTGTTCCTTGGCATTTTTTCCCATTCCTGAAACTGTCATTTAAGGAATTTGATCAATTTTGCTTTATATGTTGTTTTTTCTCTTACATATTGCAAGATGTCTCACGTTGCATCTGAGTCAGAAGATACTTCAGGAAAATCGCTGTCTGGTGCTGGAACTACCAAAGCTAAGTGTATCTGCTGTAAACTTTTGGTAGCTGTTCCTCCAGCTGTTGTTTGTATTAATTGTCATGACAAACTTGTTAATGCAGATAATATTTCCTTTAGTAATGTACCATTACCTGTTGCAGTTCCATCAACATCTAATGTTCAGAGTGTTCCTGATAACATAAGAGATTTTGTTTCTGAATCCATTAAGAAGGCTATGTCTGTTATTCCTCCTTCTAGTAAACATAAAAAATCTTTTAAAACTTCTCTTTATACAGATGAATTTTTAAATGAACATCATCATTCTGATTCTAATGACTCTTCTGGTTCAGAGGATTCTGTCTCAGAGGTTGATGCTGATAAATCTTCATATTTATTTAAAATGGAATTTATTCGTTCTTTACTTAAAGAAGTACTAATTGCTTTAGAAACTGAGGATTCTGGTCCTCTTGATACTAAATCTAAACATTTAGATAAGGTCTTTAAATCTCCTGTGGTTATTCCAGAAGTTTTTCCTGTTCCTGGTGTTATTTCTGAAGTAATTTCCAGAGAATGGAAAAATTTGGGTAATTCATTTACTCCTAAACGTTTTAAGCAATTATATCCTGTGCCGTCTGACAGATTAGAATGTTGGGACAAAATCCCTAAAGTTGATGGGGCTATTTCTACCCTTGCTAAACGTACTACTATTCCTACGTCAGATGGTACTTCGTTTAAGGATCCTTTAGATAGGAAAATTGAATCCTTTCTAAGAAAAGCTTATCTGTGTTCAGGTAATCTTCTTAGACCTGCTATATCATTGGCTGATGTTGCTGCAGCTTCAACTTTTTGGTTGGAAACTTTAGCGCAACAAGTAACAGATCATGATTCTCATAATATTATTATTCTTCTTCAACATGCTAATAATTTTATCTGTGATGCCATTTTTGATATTATCAGAGTTGATGTCAGGTTTATGTCTCTAGCTATTTTAGCTAGAAGAGCTTTATGGCTTAAAACTTGGAATGCTGATATGTCTTCTAAATCAACTCTACTTTCCATTTCTTTCCAGGGTAACAAATTATTTGGTTCTCAGTTGGATTCTATTATCTCAACTGTTACTGGTGGGAAAGGAACTTTTTTACCACAGGATAAAAAATCTAAGGGTAAAAACAGGGCTAATAATCGTTTTCGTTCCTTTCGTTTCAACAAAGAACAAAAGCCTGATCCTTCATCCTCAGGAGCAGTTTCAGTTTGGAAACCATCTCCAGTCTGGAATAAATCCAAGCCTTCTAGAAAAGCAAAGCCAGCTTCTAAGTCCACATGAAGGTGAGGCCCTCATTCCAGCTCAGCTGGTAGGGGGCAGGTTACGTTTTTTCAAAGAAATTTGGATCAATTCTGTTCACAATCTTTGGATTCAGAACATTGTTTCAGAAGGGTACAGAATTGGTTTCAAGATAAGACCTCATTCAAAAAGATTTTTTCTTTCCCGTGTCCCAGTAAATCCAGTGAAAGCTCAAGCATTTCTGAAATGTGTTTCAGATCTAGAGTTGGCTGGAGTAATTATGCCAGTTCCAGTTCTGGAACAGGGGCTGGGGTTTTATTTGAATCTCTTCATTGTACCAAAGAAGGAGAATTCCTTCAGACCAGTTCTGGATCTAAAAATATTGAATCGTTATGTAAGGATACCAACGTTCAAAATGGTAACTGTAAGGACTATCTTGCCTTTTGTTCAGCAAGGGCATTATATGTCCACAATAGATTTACAGGATGCATATCTGCATATTCCGATTCATCCAGATCATTATCAGTTCCTGAGATTCTCTTTCCTGGACAAGCATTACCAGTTTGTGGCTCTGCCGTTTGGCCTAGCTACAGCTCCAAGAATTTTTTAAAAGGTTCTCGGTGCCCTTCTGTCTGTAATCAGAGAACAGGGTATTGTGGTATTTCCTTATTTGGACGATATCTTGGTACTTGCTCAGTCTTCACATTTAGCAGAATCTCATACGAATCGACTTGTGTTGTTTCTTCAAGATCATGGTTGGAGGATCAATTCACTAAAAAGTTAATTGATTCCTCAGACAAGGGTAACCTTTCTGGGTTTCCAGATAGATTCAGTCTCCATGACTCTGTCTTTGACAGACAAGAGACGTCTAAAATTGATTTCAGCTTGTCGAAACCTTCAGTCACAATCATTCCCTTCGGTAGCCTTATGCATGGAAATTCTAGGTCTTATGACTGCTGCATCGGACGCGATCCCCTTTGCTCGTTTTCACATGCGACCTCTTCAGCTCTGTATGCTGAATCAATGGTGCAGGGATTACACAAAGATATCTCAATTAATATCTTTAAAACCGATTGTACGACACTCTCTAACGTGGTGGACAGATCACCATCGTTTAATTCAGGGGGCTTCTTTTGTTCTTCCGACCTGGACTGTAATTTCAACAGATGCAAGTCTTACCGGTTGGGGAGCTGTGTGGGGATCTCTGACGGCACAAGGAGTTTGGGAATCTCAGGAGGTGAGATTACCGATCAATATTTTGGAACTCCGTGCAATTTTCAGAGCTCTTCAGTCTTGGCCTCTTCTGAAGAGAGAATCGTTCATTTGTTTTCAGACAGACAATGTCACAACTGTGGCATACATCAATCATCAAGGAGGGACTCACAGTCCTCTGGCTATGAAAGAAGTATCTCGAATTCTGGTTTGGGCGGAATCCAGCTCCTGTCTAATCTCTGCGGTTCATATCCCAGGTATAGACAATTGGGAAGCGGATTATCTCAGTCGCCAAACGTTGCATCCGGGCGAATGGTCTCTTCACCCAGAGGTATTTCTTCAGATTGTTCAAATGTGGGAACTTCCAGAAATAGATCTGATGGCATCTCATCTAAACAAGAAACTTCCCAGGTATCTGTCCAGATCCCGGGATCCTCAGGCGGAGGCAGTGGATGCATTATCACTTCCTTGGAAGTATCATCCTGCCTATATCTTTCCGCCTCTAGTTCTTCTTCCAAGAGTAATCTCCAAGATTCTGAAGGAATGCTCGTTTGTTCTGCTGGTAGCTCTGGCATGGCCTCACAGATTTTGGTATGCGGATCTTGTCCGGATGGCCTCTTGCCATCCGTGGACTCTTCCGTTAAGACCAGACCTTCTGTCGCAAGGTCCTTTTTTCCATCAGGATCTCAAATCCTTAAATTTAAAGGTATGGAGATTGAACGCTTGATTCTTGGTCAAAGAGGTTTCTCTGACTCTGTGATTAATACTATGTTACAGGCTCGTAAATCTGTATCTAGAGAGATATATTATAGAGTTTGGAAGACTTATATTTCTTGGTGTCTTTCTCATCATTTTTCTTGGCATTCTTTTAGAATTCCGAGAATTTTACAGTTTCTTCAGGATGATTTAGATAAAGGTTTGTCCGCAAGTCCTTGGAAAGACAAATCTCTGCTCTTTCTGTTCTTTTTCACAGAAAGATTGCTAATCTTCCTGATATTCATTGTTTTGTACAAGCTTTGGTTCGTATAAAACCTGTCATTAAGTCAATTTCTCCTCCTTGGAGTTTGAATTTGGTTCTGGGGGCTCTTCAAGCTCCTCCTTTTGAACCCATGCATTCATTGGACATTAAATTACTTTCTTGGAAAGTTTTGTTCCTTTTGGCGATCTCTTCTGCCAGAAGAGTCTCTGAATTATCTGCTCTTTCTTGTGAGTCTCCTTTTCTGATTTTTCATCAGGATAAGGCGGTGTTGCGAACTTCTTTTGAATTTTTACCTAAGGTTGTGAATTCCAACAACATTAGTAGAGAAATTGTGGTTCCCTCATTATGTCCTAATCCTAAGAATTCTAAGGAGAAATTGTTGCATTCTTTGGATGTTGTTAGAGCTTTGAAATATTATGTTGAAGCTACTAAGTCTTTCCGAAAGACTTCTAGTCTATTTGTTATCTTTTCCGGTTCTAGAAAAGGCCAGAAAGCTTCTGCCATTTCTTTGGCATCTTGGTTGAAATCTTTAATTCATCATGCCTATGTCGAGTCGGGTAAAACTCCGCCTCAAAGGATTACAGCTCATTCTACTATGTCAGTTTCTACTTCCTGGGCGTTTAGGAATGAAGCTTTGGTTGATCAGATTTGCAAAGCAGCAACTTGGTCCTCTTTGCATACTTTTACTAAATTCTACCATTTTGATGTATTTTCTTCTTCTGAAGCAGTTTTTGGTAGAAAAGTACTTCAGGCAGCGGTTTCAGTTTGAATCTTCTGTTTATGTTTTTCATTAAACTTTATTTTGGGTGTGGATTATTTTCAGCAGGAATTGGCTGTCTTTATTTTATCCCTCCCTCTCTAGTGACTCTTGCGTGGAAAGATCCACATCTTGGGTAGTCATTATCCCATATGTCACTAGCTCATGGACTCTTGCTAATTACATGAAAGAAAACATAATTTATGTAAGAACTTACCTGATAAATTCATTTCTTTCATATTAGCAAGAGTCCATGAGGCCCACCCTTTTTTGTGGTGGTTATGATTTTTTTGTATAAAGCACAATTATTCCAATTCCTTATTTTATATGCTTTCGCACTTTTTTCTTATCACCCCACTTCTTGGCTATTCGTTAAACTGATTTGTGGGTGTGGTGAGGGGTGTATTTGTAGGCATTTTGAGGTTTGGGAAACTTTGCCCCTCCTGGTAGGAATGTATATCCCATACGTCACTAGCTCATGGACTCTTGCTAATATGAAAGAAATGAATTTATCAGGTAAGTTCTTACATAAATTATGTTTTCAAATCAAATTTCAAAAATTATTGTGAATATCCAAAAAATCCTGAAAAGATGATGTGATGAAGTGGGCGTGAATAATCAAAAATGTGTGTACACAAAAATGAAAAAAGAAAAAGGAAAAAATGTGAAAAAATAATCCAAATGAATATTTAGGATGTGTTAAAGTGAATAACACACTTATAAAGTGACCCTTATGTGAATACAAGATGTGAAGAGATGCTCCTAAAAAGTTATTCCTGTGTGTAAACGATGAAAAAACACAGAAATGGATCCTATGTCTCAGGGATCAATTCATTCAAAGATATACTTGTAATAAAACAAATATAACATAGTGCAAAACTGCTATTCAAACTTAGTCAGTAATTGAAAAGAAGCTTACCATATATGTCAACGCGTTTCGGCCCTAAGAACTGGGCCTTTATCAAGACCCTTAAGAAAATCCCTTGTCTCCTGCACCAGTAATATTCAAAGAGACAAATCCGCATAATCTCCGTTCCATAGTCTGAGCATGTTAAACTGCCGAGGTCTGAGAAGGAACCGAGCAAACGGGATGATGTCCCATGCCGCTACCATCAGCCCAAAATACCTCCATGCACTGAGCCACTAATGGCCGAGGATAGGACTGAAGAAATAGACAAGAACTTTTGTCAGAAAAAACTTAATTTATAGGGAATCTATTATGGTTCCCAAGAAGGTTACCTTTCTCCATGTGACTAAGTAACTCCTTACCAAATTTACCTTCCATCCTTGATATTACAGGAGGGATAACAACATTTCCGTGTGGGATCTTGCTTGAAAATACTGCGCCTGGACTAGGCTGTCTTCCAGAAAAGGCGCCCCAGCAATGCCCTGTAACCGCGCACCGCCAACAACAAACCCAGACTCCTTTTAGAACATTCTGGGATCTGTGGCACGACCGAAGGGCAAAGCCTCAATTGGAAGTGTTTGTCTAGAACGGTAAACCCTAGAAACCTGTGACAGTCCCTGTGAATGTGAACATGCAAGCACGCATCCGTTAAATCCGCCGTTGTCATAAAATGACCCTCTTGGATCAAAAGGAAAATGGAATGAACAGTTTCCCCCTTGAAGGACGGTACACTTAGGAATTTGATTAGACTCTTGAAATCTAAAATTTGATTAGACTCTTGAGATCTAAAATAGTACTGAAGGTTCCCTCTTTTTTGGGAACCACTACCAGAGTAGAATAAATCCCAAACCCCATTCCTGAATCGGAACAGGAACTCACTCCCTGGTCGGAAAGGTCTCCTACCCAGTGTAAGGCCACCTTGCCTCTTATCTGGCTCCAAACATTCTTGAAAGCCAAACCTCCCTCCTGCTCAGAGGAAGAAGTAGAAGGATTCCCTTGAAATCTCGAAAGGAACGAAAAAGTAATCTTAATCATAATGCGAGCCAATATGGTAAGCCTGAAATCTTAGCTCCCCGCCAAATACTTGAAGGGAAGCATCTGTAAGAAAGGAGATGACCGACTTAAAGGCCTTTATCTTATCCTGGGTTTCTTCGAGGGGAATGTCTGTCCGAATGGAACCAGACAACGTATGAACCAGTATGCTGCCGCATAAGTGATAGTGGCAATACAAGTCATAGGTTGCCATTATTGAACAACCCCTCTAACCTCTTATCCCTAGGATCCGTATAGGAACAACTATCCTCTATGGGAATAGTAGGACTCCCGGCTAGCGTGGAAATTGTCCCTTCCACCTTGGGTACCGACTGACGTAACTTCTTGAAAGAGTCTGCTATGGGTAAAAATCTCTTCCAAATATAGGAAATGGAGAAAAAAAGGGGTACCCTTCTCTCCCATTCCTTAGCAAAGATCTTTGTACAACCTAATATTGACAACCACCATGATGTTGTTGTCGTCCTGAGTAGCTAAAACCTCCTTAAGTAACAGACGGAGGTGTTCTAGCTTAAACCTGAAAGATACAACTTCAGTATCAGCAGAAGGAATTATACTGTCAGAAACTGAGATTTTATCCTCAGATGCTACCGCAGTATCCTCTTCCTCAAGCCTGGGAGGGGACTTCTGAGATAGCAACAACCGTGACGGGAACCTCGCTCACTGAATGTTTATTTTTCCTCTTGCGCTCTCCCTGCAGCATGGAAAAAGCCAACAATGCACTAGAGACCGTCTAGTAAAAAAGGGAAGCGATGTCTTGCAAGGTAACTCCAGGAGGAGCCGTGGAGGAAGCACAGGGCACTGGTTGAATGGACGCTAAGTTTTTAGGACACTTGAGGAGAAGGATGCAGAATGTATAGAACATTGTCATAATGCATCTTATCTTTTAACAGCATCTGAGACAATATTGGCTCTGAAAAGGATGTTTATCTCTGACCTGTAAAATCCTCTCCATACACAAGGAATAGAAAAAGTCATTATCACAGCATAAATAATATGTAATATCTTTTATTCACATTTTAATAAAAAATAAAATGAATATCCTAACTAGAGTTACTGTGCCTTTAAATATTAAGAGTAACGTCCTAACTCTGCTTAACATCTATTTCATTAACAACCTATATGTTAATTCACATGCTGAAGGGCCTCCTGGACCGCTGTATTCACAGCTTGATCAACAACATTTTTAATGTTACTGTCTCTTTAAAAGATAAAATCAACTGCTTTATTTTTGCAAAAATATTAAGTGTGTAACTTGTAATATATTTACACATTGACCTTCAAACATCCCCAGACCTCAGCTAAGTCCTGCTGAGGTGTCTGCTTGCCACCGTATGGGAGACTAACTAGTCAGCTTCAGAGAAACTAACATAATACCCATCCGGTTCTTTAATAAAAGCTCTAAAAACAGAATGTGAAGCCTCTCTGCTGAGCGACATAACGCAGCAGAGGAGACCCACCATCGCTCTCCGCATCGGATAAGGGCTATGAAAACCGCGTGCCAAAATGCTGCGTAGATTAGCTCCGCCCATCGTGGGCGTATCCAAATAAATTTACCGGGCGGCTAAAACTTTAGTAAAGAAAGTGCCGTCGGAAAAATAACTTCCATCATGGCGGCTTTTAAGTGCTAACAACTCCTGGTCGGCTAGAATATTTAAATAAAGCCGTCGGGAGTAGCAATTGTACCAAACAGGCTAGAAAAATAAGCGTTGCCAAATCTAACCTCCCGGTCGGCTGTTAGGATTACAATAAAGCCGTTGGGAGTTGATAACCGCCACCAAGTATAAATATGGGAGTAGTTTTATACTGTCAGAAACTGTATGTCCCAAACATAAATATAAGAGCCATTTCTCCACGTCCCTCCTGCAGAAACTGCCCTATGACTTATCCCACCTAGGGATAATGTCCTCGTGTCCATGTATGTAATAAAGTGCCAATCTTTCTGCGTACAAACCCCAGAAAATAAAAATTAGCACTTACCTTAGAAATCTGCCCGGCAGTAAGGCAGCTCACCCGGCTTGCAAGGTCCTCTCCCTCACATTGGGCTGTGGAAACAAAAAGTACTGAGTATTTTTCTCTCTCAGACTTTCACAAACAGGGCAGCATACAATCTATGAGAGGCGCAGTGAGAATTATGTCCCACCAGTTCCCATTGCTTTAAAGCCACCACTGCTCTACTGAAGAGACTGATATGGACTACGGCTACACCCCAGGACAAAGTAGCACAATCTTGTACTACTTTAAAAATAATAAACTCTTGATTGAAGAATCTTATCTAACACCTCGCTTTACCACTTCCTAACACTAAAGTAGGCAAAGAGAATGACTGGAGTGGGAGGGAAGGGAGGAGCTATTTAACAGCTTTGCTGTGGTGCTCTTTCCCGCCTCCTGCTGACCAGAAGGTGAATATCCCATTAGTAATTAAGATGATCCGTGGACTCATCGTGTCATAAAAAAGAAATTATCTTTCTGCTCCATGCAGTAGTGTGGAAAGTGAAAGACTGTTCAGCTTAGAGTCAAACATCTTTACTCATAGTAGAAACAGACTTATTGCTGAACATGCAGAGATGCTTCTGTTCCTTAATAAGAACTTGCCACTAACTAATTATTCTAATTGCTAGATTGCCTGTAATACTGCTAGTTATCATCTTGCACAATTATGTTCAAAACATACTGTACTCTGAGGAACATCTTAGCTTATATAATTGCAGGAAGAGTACTCATAGAAAAAATTAAGTTAATTCCTATGAACACTCATCCTACAATTATAGGACTAGATTTAGATTACATTTGATTGGTAAGCTTTACCAATGCTCTGTTCACATTTCCAACTCCATAGACTTTAATGGAGTTGGACATGTAATGAGAGCATTGGTAAGGCTTACTAGTCAAATGTAATGTAGCCCATAGCGTTGTTCCCAATGATTAAAAAGTGCATATATTTTTAACTATATTGCACTTTTGGTTGGTTGTGATTTTACATTTGTTATTTATTGTTGTTATTATTATATTTTATTGTAATATTTTTATTTATAAACATGTTCTGTGAACTTTGTGACAACAATCAAATAAAACGGTTTTTTATTATTTCATAATGTCTTTTGAGTTACAGTTCTTCATAATTATATAGAAGGTATCTTAAATCATTAGTTTGTATTGTGCTTGGTAAACAGTCACATGACATAAAAAAGTATCGGTAATTGGTATCGGCGAGTATTTGAAAAAAAGTATCGGAACTTGTACTCAGTCTTAAAAAAATAGTATTGGTGCAACCTTAATAAGAATAGATTAACAACAGTGCAGCTCTTGGCAGGACCCTCTACCAATTTGTCTCCTATAAATGCTACACCTATGTTTATAGCGCTACTGAATCTGTTGGTGCTATACTGGTGTTGGCTTCATTAAAGGTATCTTAAAGGTATTGGATAGACCATGAAGTTTTAATCGACTTTCTGATTTACTTCTATTATCAATTTTGCTTAATTCTCTTGGTATCCTTCGTTAAAGAGTAAAAAAAAACATCTGACAGCAGTGTTTGCAACAATGTTTATAGCAATGTAATACATAGTTGCAAACATTGCTGCCATAGAATGCTAAACACATGTGCACACTCCTGAGCTCCTATCAGCTTACCTAGATTTAATCTTCAACAAAAGGATTAAAAAAGAACAAAGCAAATTTGATAATAGAAGTAAACTGGAATATTGTTTAAAATTCCATGCTCTATCTAAAATATGAAAGATTAATTTGACCTTACTGTCTCTTTAACACAGCCGCATGTGGAATATGCTGTCAGATATGTTGCTTTCATTGTATAGATTTACATGAGTGGTCAGCAAGTTACGGGCTTCCTCTGCAGCCCCAGCCTCTTGTATGAAGCAAAACAATATCCAATTACTGCCCCCACAAACCACATTTGTTTTCCATGACAAAAAAGCCAGCACCCTCGCTCCACTTCCCTTTATCCACTCTCTCCCACGTAAACAGCAAATTTAAACACGTTTGCTGTAAATCTACCTTAAAGGGACATGAAACCCAAAATATTTCTTTCATGATTAATATAGGGAGCATTCAGTCAACCAGACATCCAGGCGGCCTAAATTCCCAGTATGATCTGATCAACTACTGAGAATAGGTACAGTAACACAAAGTATATTTTACTTTTCATTCCAGTATTTATTTAATGTTAAACACTTTATATCCTATTATAAATTTAAATTTAAATAGAATGGGGAGCAGTCTATCTTCCCTTTGTAAAAGAGGTTGTTCTGAGAGCAGTATACAGATGCTCCCAGTACCTCTGTAAGTTTGGTCATAATTGAAAGCGATCTACCGTTCACATGTTATTATAGCATCATATTGACAAACATCAGCTACCATCATATGTTTCATAACCTCTATATTAGGTATCTAAGGCATTGAGTAAAACATGGTATTTGTCACAATGTAGATAACTCTTAAGCAATACCATGTTGATATTATTAGTTTTAGGAATTTACAGTTAATACATGCACCTGGTAGACTAAAGTATATATTTACATACTGTTTGATCCAGTATAGGGTTAATAACGCATATTAAGTTTTACACCAATCACAGTTTTAGAAGTTCCTTTAAAATCTCACAGCTGTGTGTGTTCAGCATGAGCTATGACTAAGGCTACGGCCGAAACGCGTAAGCTTTATTACTAGGCGTTTTTTCACCCCACTAAGATGTTCCCATGTTGAATTGTTTATTTTTTAACGCAACATTGGATTAAAATTATACAGTTTTAACATGACTCTCGGATTTGTTCTAATTTTTTGGATGATTAAGATAGAGCATGAAATTTTAAACAACTTTCTAATTTACTTCTATTATCACATTTTCGTTGTTCTCTTGGTATCTTTTGTTAAAAAGCAGAACCGTAAGCTCAGGAGGGTGCACTATATTTGCAAGAATATTATACATTTCTAAGAACAATAGATGACAGCACTATTCCCTCCCATGTAGTGCTCCAGACACCTACCTATCTTTTCAACAAAGAATACGATGGGAACAAAGCAAATTTGACAAAAATGAAGCAAACTGTAAACTTTTTAAAATTTGTATGCTCTGTCTGAATCAGAAACATTTGTATGGGTTTCATGTCCAATTAAAAAGCATAAAAAATCCATATAAATAGGGCTTCTTGTTCCACCCATAATAAATATAACCCGGTTCTTCCTGTAAGTCCAACCCTTCCTTTAATTGTCTACCCGGCTTCCATTACTACCTATGCAGCTGCACAATTCACTGAAAATGCAAATATGACCAACCTACTGATAAATATGGATTCCTCCTGTACAACTCAAAATCTCTACACTGCAAGCTCATCAGAGCAGAGCGTATCTCCTCTACTATCAATATGTATTACAATGTATAGGTCTGTAGTGGCATGTTATATTGCTGTGCATACGCTTCATATACACACACTCTCACTTGTTCATATGTATTACAATGTATAGGTCTGTAGTAACATGTTATATTGCTGTGCATAGGCTTCATGTACACACACTCTCACTTGTTCATATGTATTACAATGTATAGGTCTGTTGTAGCATGTAGTATTGCTATGCATACGCTTCATGTACACACACTCTCACTTGTTCATATGTATTACAATGTATAGGTCTGTAGTAGCATGTAGTATTGCTATGCATACGCTTCATGTACACAGACTCCCTCTTGTTCATATGTATTACAATGTATAGGTCTGTAGTAGCATATAGTATTGCTGTGCATAGGCTTCATGTACACACACTCTCTCTTGTTCATATGTATTACAATGTATAGGTCTGTAGCAGCATGTAGTATTGCTATGCATACGCTTCATGTACACACACTCTCACTTGTTCATATGTATTACAATGTATAGGTCTGTTGTAGCATGTAGTATTGCTATGCATACGCTTCATGTACACACACTCTCACTTGTTCATATGTATTACAATGTATAGGTCTGTAGTAGCATGTAGTATTGCTATGCATACGCTTCATGTACACACACTGTCACTTGTTCATATGTATTACAATGTATAGGTCTGTAGTAGCATGTTAGATTGCTGTGCATACGCTTCATGTACACACACTCTCTCTTGTTCATATGTATTACAATGTATAGGTCTGTAGGAGCATGTAGTAGTGCTGTGCATACGCTTCATGTACACACACTCTATATTGTTCATATGTATTACAATGTATAGGTCTGTAGTAGCATGTAGTATTGCTGTGCATACGCTTCATGTACACACACTCTCTGTTGTTCATATGTATTACAATGTATAGGTCTGTAGTAGCATGTTAGATTGCTGTGCATACGCTTCATGTACACACACTCTCTCTTGTTCATATGTATTACAATGTATAGGTCTGTAGTAGCATGTAGTAGTGCTGTGCATACGCTTCATGTACACACACTCTATATTGTTCATATGTATTACAATGTATAGGTCTGTAGTAGCATGTAGTATTGCTGTGCATACGCTTCATATACACACACTCTCTGTTGTTCATATGTATTACAATGTATAGGTCTGTAGTAGCATGTTGTATTGTTGTGCATAGGCTTCATGTACACACACTCTCTCTTGTTCATATGTATTACAATGTATAGGTCTGTAGTAGCATGTTGTATTGCTGTGCATACGCTTCATGTACACATACTCTCTCTTATTCATATGTATTACAATGTATAGGTCTGTAGTAGCATGTAGTATTGCTGTGCATACGCTTCATGTACACACATTCTCTCTTGTTCTACAATGTATAGGTCTGTAGTAGCATGTAGTATTGCTGTGCATACGCATTATGTACACACACTCTCTCTTGTTCATATGTATTACAATGTATAGGTCTGTAGTAGCATGTAGTATTGCTGTGCATACGCTTCATGTACACATACTCTCTCTTGTTCATATGTATTACAATGTATAGGTCTGTAGTAGCATGTAATATTGCTGTGCATATGCTTCATATACACAAACTCTCTCTCTTGTTCATATGTATTACAATGTATAGGTCTGTAGTAGATTGTAGTATTGCTGTGCATACGCTTCATGTACACACATTCTCTCTTGTTCATATATATTACAATGTATAGGTATGTAGTAGCATGTTGTCTTGCTGTGCATACGCTTCATGTACACACACTCTCTCTTGTTCATATGTATTACAATGTATAGGTCTGTAGTAGCATGTAGTATTGCTGTGCATGCGCTTCATGTACACACATTCTCTCTTGTTCATATGTGTTACAATGTATAGGTCAGTAGTAGCATGTAGTATTGCTATGCATACGCTTCATGTACACACACTCTATTTTGTTCATATGTATTACAATGTATAGGTCTGTAGTAGCATGTAGTATTGCTGTGCATACGCATCATGTACACATACTCTCTCTTGTTCATATGTATTCCAATGTATAGGTCTGTAGTAGCATGTTATATTGCTGTGCATACGCTTCATGTACACACACTCTCTCTTGTTCATATGTGTTACAATGTATAGGTAGGTAGTAGCATGTAGTATTGCTGTGCATACGTTTCATGTACACACACTCTCTTTTGTTCATATGTATTACAATGTATAGGTCTGTAGTAGCATGTTGTATTGCTGTGCATACGCATCATGTACACATACTCTCTCTTGTTCATATGTATTCCAATGTATAGGTCTGTAGTAGCATGTTATATTGCTGTGCATACGCTGCATGTACACACACTCTCTCTTGTTCATATGTATTACAATGTATAGGTCTGTAGTAGCATGTAGTATTGCTGTGCATAAGCTTCATGTACACAAACTCTCTCTTGTTCATATGTATTACAATGTATAGGTCCGTAGTAGCATGTAGTATTGCTGTGCATACGCTTCATGTACACACACTCTCTCTTGTTCATATGTATTACAATGTATAGGTCTGTAGTAGCATGTAGTATTGCTGTGCATAGGCTTCATGTACACACACTCTCACTTGTTCATATGTATTACAATGTATAGGTCTGTAGTAGCATGTAGTATCGCTGTGCATATGCTTCATGTACACACACTCTCTCTTGTTCATATGTATTACAATGTATAGGTATGTAGTAGCATGTAGTATTGCTGTGCATACGCTTCATGTACAAACACTCTCTCTTGTTTATATGTATTACAATGTATAGGTCTGTAGTAGCATGTAGTATTGCTGTGCATAGGCTTCATGTACACAAACTCTCTCTTGTTCATATGTATTACAATGTATAGGTCTGTAGTAGCATGTAGTATTGCTGTGCATACGCTTCATGTACACTCACTCTCTCTTGTTCATATGTATTACAATGTATAGGTCTGTAGTAGCATGTAGTATTGCTGTGCATAGGCTTCATGTACACAAACTCTCTCTTGTTCATATGTATTACAATGTATAGGTCTGTAGTAGCATGTAGTATTGCTGTGCATATGCTTCATGTGCACACACTCTCTATTGTTCATATGTATTACAATGTATAGGTCTGTAGTAGCATGTAGTATTGATGTGCATAGGCTTCATGTACACACACTCTCTCTTGTTCATATGTGTTATAATGTATAGGTCAGTAGTAGCATGTAGTATTGCTGTGCATACGCTTCATGTACACACACTCTCTCATGTTATATGTATTACAATGTATAAGTAGTAACATGTAGTATTGCTGTGCATAGGGTTCATGTACACACACTCTCTCTTGTTCATATGTATTACAATGTATAGGTCTGTAGTAGCATGTAGTATTGCTGTGTATACGCTTCATGTACACACACTCTCTCTTGTTCATATGTATTAAAATGTATAGGTTTGTAGTAGCATGTAGTATTGCTGTGCATAGGCTTCATGTACACACACTCTCTCTTGTTCATATGTATTACAATGTATAGGTCTGTAGTAGCATGTAGTATTGCTGAGCATAGGCTTCATGTACACACACTCTCTCTTGTTCATATGTGTTACAAATGTATAGGTCTGTAGTAGCATGTTATATTGCTGTGCATAGGCTTCATGTACACACACTCTCTTTTGTTCATATGTATTACAATGTATAGGTCTGTAGTAGCATGTAGTATTGCTGTGCATAGGCTTCATGTACACACACTCTCTCTTGTTCATATGTATTACAATGTATAGGTCTGTAGTAGCATATAGTATTGCTGTGCATACGCTTCATGTACACACACTCTCTCTTGTTCATATGTATTACAATGTATAGGTCTGTAGTAGCATGTAGTATTGCTGTGCATACGCTTCATGTACACACACTCTCTCTTGTTCATATGTATTACAATGTATAGGTCTGTAGTAGCATGTAGTATTGCTGTGCATTCGCTTTATGTACACAGACTCCCTCTTGTTCATATGTATTACAATGTATAGGTCTGTAGTAGCATGTAGTATTGCTGTGCATGCGCTTCATGTACACACACTCTCTCTTGTTCATATGTATTACAATGTATAGGTCTGTAGTAGCATGTTGTATTGCTGTGCATAGGCTTCATGTACACAAACTCTCTCTTGTTCATATGTATTACAATGTATAGGTCTGTAGTAGCATGTAGTATTGCTGTGCATACGCTTCATGTACACACACTCTCTCTTGTTCATATGTATTACAATGTATAGGTCTGTAGTAGCATGTAGTATTGCTGTGCATACGCTTCATGTACACACACTCTCTCTTGTTCATATGTATTACAATGTATAGGTCTGTAGTAGCATGTTGTATTGCTGTGCATACGCTTTATGTACACAGACTCCCTCTTGTTCATATGTATTACAATGTATAGGTCTGTAGTAGCATGTAGTATTGCTGTGCATACGCTTCATGTACACACACTCTCTCTTGTTCATATGTATTACAATGTATAGGTCTGTAGTAGCATGTAGTATTGCTGTGCATACGCTTTATGTACACAGACTCCCTCTTGTTCATATGTATTACAATGTATAGGTCTGTAGTAGCATGTAGTATTGCTGTGCATACGCTTCATGTACACACACTCTCTCTTGTTCATATGTATTACAATGTATAGGTCTGTAGTAGCATGTAGTATTGCTGTGCATACGCTTTATGTACACAGACTCCCTCTTGTTCATATGTATTACAATGTATAGGTCTGTAGTAGCATGTAGTATTGCTGTGCATACGCTTCATGTACACATACTCTCTCTTGTTCATATGTATTACAATGTATAGGTCTGTAGTAGCATGTTGTATTGCTGTGCATACGCTTCATGTACACACACTCTCTCTTGTTGATATGTATTACAATGTATAGGTCTGTAGTAGCATGTAGTATTGCTGTGCATAGGCTTCATGTACACAAACTCTCTCTTGTTCATATGTATTACAATGTATAGGTCTGTAGTAGCATGTAGTATTGCTGTGCATATGCTTCATGTGCACACACTCTCTATTGTTCATATGTATTACAATGTATAGGTCTGTAGTAGCATGTAGTATTGATGTGCATAGGCTTCATGTACACACACTCTCTCTTGTTCATATGTGTTATAATGTATAGGTCAGTAGTAGCATGTAGTATTGCTGTGCATACGCTTCATGTACACACACTCTCTCTTGTTATATGTATTACAATGTATAAGTCTGTAATAACATGTAGTATTGCTGTGCATAGGGTTCATGTACACACACTCTCTCTTGTTCATATGTATTACAATGTATAGGTCTGTAGTAGCATGTTGTATTACTGTGCATATGCTTCATGTACACACACTCTCTCTTGTTCATATGTATTACAATGTATAGGTTTGTAGTAGCATGTAGTATTGCTGTGCATAGGCTTCATGTACACACACTCTCTCTTGTTCATATGTATTACAATGCATACGCTTCATGTACACACACTCTCTCTTGTTCATATGTATTACAATGCATACGCTTCATGTACACACACTCTCTCTTGTTCATATGTATTACAATGTATAAGTCTGTAATAACATGTAGTATTGCTGTGCATAGGGTTCATGTACACACACTCTCTCTTGTTCATATGTATTACAATGTATAGGTCTGTAGTAGCATGTTGTATTACTGTGCATATGCTTCATGTACACACACTCTCTCTTGTTCATATGTATTACAATGTATAGGTTTGTATTGGCATGTAGTATTGCTGTGCATAGGCTTCATGTACACACACTCTCTCTTGTTCATATGTATTACAATGCATACGCTTCATGTACACACACTCTCTCTTGTTCATATGTATTACAATGTATAGGTCTGTAGTAGCATGTTGTATTGCTGTGCATATGCTTCATGTACACAAACTCTCTCTTGTTCATATGTGTTACAATGTATAGGTCTGTAGTAGCATGTTGTATTGCTGTGCATACGCTTCATGTACACACACTCTCTCTTGTTCATATGTATTACAATGTATAGGTCTGTAGTAGCATGTAGTATTGCTGTGCATACGCTTCATGTACACACACTCTCTCTTGTTCATATGTATTACAATGTATAGGTCTGTAGTAGCATGTAGTATTGCTGTGCATACGCTTCATGTACACACACTCTCTCTTGTTCATATGTATTACAATGTATAGGTCTGTAGTAGCATGTAGTATTGCTGTGCATACGCTTCATGTACACAGACTCCCTCTTGTTCATCTAATTCTAAATAAATGATAAGGCACCCAGGGAGTGCTGTATTAATAAATATCCCAATAACAAAACAAAATACAGAAAAAAATTAAAGTGTCATAATTTTTACTATGGTGACTGCGAAGTCCCTAATACTGCGACACATCCGGAAAATCTATACAAATAAATAATGACAGTGCAGAAATATTTTAAAAGATAAAAAAAATAATAATATTTTTTCACCAAAAAAGGGTCTGTAGATACAACTTAATTATAAAATGTAAAAAAAAAACTAGCGCTTTTAATTTAAAGTAATTCATAAACTCTAATCAGATGCAACATTCACTTTAAGCATAAAAATATAAATACTTTAAATTAAGGGAAATTGTAGTGCAGAAATGAGAAGCTCTACCTCGATAGAGCATGTCATTTCTGCACTAACTGTGGAACTCTGTGTTTAACCGCTGTAACGCCTTTAAACACATAGATAAAGCCACACTTGGAAGTCAAAGAGATATCCTGGTCCTGAGCAGGAAACAGGAAATGAACCAAACAAGAGCGACAACCGCAGAACCTGCCAATCACTGGGTACCGCTTGAGAGGTGCAATGCTTGTGGCTCCTGAATGGGATTTATTTATTTATTGAACCCTTAAACACATAGCATTCCAGGGTGAGTAATGCTGCTGGGCAGACTGGTTTTATCTGTTGTAATTACAGCACGTCATTTTTGCACAATAATGTCCCCTTAAAGGGACATGAAAGCCAACATTTTTCTCTCATGATTCAGATAAAGCATACCATCTTAAACAACTTTCTATTTTACTGCTATTATCAACTTTTCTTTGTTCTCTTTTGTTGAAAAGCAGGGAGGTAAGCTCAAAATTGTGCACATATCTGGGGCACTATATGGCAGCAGTTTTGCAAGAATGTTATCCATTTGGTTTCCTGACAAGTAGTGCTGCACACACCTACCCAAGCATCTCTTCAACAAAGAATACCATTGGAACTAAGCACATTTGATAATAGAAGTAAATTGGATTTTATTATATGCTCTGAATCACAAAAACAGAATTTATGCTTACCTGATAAATTTCTTTCTCTTGTGGTGTATCCAGTCCACGGGTTCATCCATTACTTGTGGGATATTCTCCTTCCCAACAGGAAGCTGCAAGAGGACACCCACAGCAGAGCTGTCTATATAGCTCCTCCCCTAACTGCCACCCCCAGTCATTCGACCGAAGACAAGCAAGAAAAAAGGAGAAACTATAGGGTGCAGTGGTGACTGTAGTTTAAAAATAAAAAACACCTGCCTTAAAGTGACAGGGCGGGCCGTGGACTGGATACACCACAGGAGAAAGAAATTTATCAGGTAAGCATAAATTCTGTTTTCTCTTGTAAGGTGTATCCAGTCCTCCACGGGTTCATCCATTACTTGTGGGATACCAATACCAAAGCTTTAGGACACGGATGAAGGGAGGGACAAGGCAGGAACTTAAACGGAAGGCACCACTGCCTGCAAGACCTTTCTCCCAAAAATAGCCTCAGAGGAAGCAAAAGTATAAAATTTGTAGAATTTAGAAAAAGTATGAAGCGAAGACCAAGTCGCCGCCTTACAAATCTGTTCAACAGAGGCCTCATTTTTAAAAAGCCCATGTGGAAGCTACCGCTCTAGTGGAATGAGCTGTAATTCTTTCAGGAGGCTGCTGGCCAGCAGTCTCATAAGCTAAACGGATTATGCTTCTCAGCCAAAAAGAAAGAGAAGATGCCGAAGCCTTTTGGCCTCTCCTCTGTCCAGAGTAGACAACAAACAATGCAGATGTTTGACGAAAATCCTTAGTAGCTTGTAAATAAAACATTAAAGCACGAACCACGTCAAGATTGTGTAATAGACGTTCCTTCTTTGAAGAAGGATTAGGACACAGTGACGGAACAACAATCTCCTGATTGATATTCTTATTAGATACCACCTTAGGAAGAAACCCAGGTTTGGTACGCAAAACTACCTTATCTGCATGGAAGATCAGATAAGGGGAATCACACTGTAAGGCAGATAACTCTGAAACTCTTCGAGCCGAAGAGATAGCTACCAAAAACAGAACTTTCCAAGATAAAAGCTTGATATCTATGGAACCCCTTGAAGAACTTTAAGAACTAAATTTAAACTCCATGGCGCAGCAACAGGTTTAAACACAGGCTTGATTCTAACTAAAGCCTGACAAAACGCCTGAACGTCTGGAACATCTGCCAGACGCTTGTGCAGAAGAATAGACAGAGCAGAAATCTGTCCCTTTAAGGAACTAGCTGACAATCCCTTCTCCAATCCTTCTTGGAGAAAGGATAATATCCTAGGAATCCTGACCTTACTCCATGAGTAACCCTTGGATTCACACCAATGAAGATATTTACACCATATCTTATGATAGATTTTCCTGGTGACAGGCTTTCGAGCCTGAATCAAGGTATCAATGACCGACTCAGAGAAACCACGTTTTGATAAAATCAAGCGTTCAATCTCCAAGCAGTCAGCCGCAGAGAAATTAGATTTGGATGTTTGAATGGACCTTGGAGTAGAAGGTCCTGCCTCAGCGGCAGAGTCCATGGTGGAAAGGATGACATGTCCACCAGATCTGCATACCAAGTCCTGTGTGGCCACGCAGGTGCTATCAAAATCACTGAAGCTCTCTCCTGCTTGATCTTGGCAATCAGACGAGGGAGGAGAGGAAATGGTGGGAACACATAAGCCAGGCTGAAGGACCAGGGCACTGCTAGAGCATCTATCAGCGCTGCCTGGGGATCCCTTGACCTGGACCCGTAACAAGGAAGCTTGGCGTTCTGACGAGACCCATCAGATCCACTTATGCTTTGCCCCATAGTTGAATCAGCTGGGCAAATACCTCCGGATGGAGCTCCCACTCCCCCGGATGAAAAGTCTGCCTCCCAATTCTCTACTCCTGGGATATGGATAGCTGAGAGATGGCAAGAGTGAACCTCTGCCCATAGAATTATCTTTGAAACCTCCAACATTGCCAGGGGGCTTCTTGTTCCCCCCTGATGGTTGATATAGGCTACAGTCGTGATATTGTCTGACTGAAATCTGATGAACGTGACCGCAGCTAGTTGAGGCCAAGCCTGAAGAGCATTGAATATCGCTCTCAGTTCCAGAATGTTTATCGGAAGGAGGGCTTCCTCCTGAGTCCACGAACCCTGAGCCTTCAGGGAGTTCCAGACTGCGCCCCAGCCCAGAAGGCTGGCATCTGTCGTCACTATAGTCCACTCTGGCCTGCGGAAACTCATTCCCCTGGACAGATGGACCCGAGATAACCACCAGAGAAGAGAATCCCTGGTCTCTTGATCCAGATTTAGCAGAGGGGACAAATCTGTGTAGTCCCCATTCCACTGATTGAGCATGCAAAGTTGCAGTGGTCTGAGATGTAGGCGGGCAAACGGAACTATGTCCATTGCCGCTACCATTAGGCCGATTATTTCCATACACTGAGCCACTGACGGCCGAGAAGTGGAATGAAGAGCACGGCAGGAAGTTAGAAGCTTTGATAACCTGACCTCTGTCAGAAAAAATTTCATTTCTACTGAATCTATCGGTGTTTCTAGGAAGGAAACTCTTGTGAGAGGGGAGAGAGAACTCTTTTCTTTGTTCACCTTCCACCCGTGAGACCTCAGAAAAGAAAGAACAATGTCCGTATGGGACTTGGTGATTCGAAAAGTCGACGCCTGTATCAGAATGTCGTCTAGGTAAGGAGCCACCACTATGCCCCGTGGCCTTAGAACCGCCAGTAGGGACCCTAGAACCTTCGTAAAGATTCTTGGTGCCGTGGCTAACCCGAAGGGGAGAGCCACAAACTGGTAATGCCTGTCTAAGAAGGCGAACCTGAGGAACTGATGATGATCTCTGTGAATCGGAATGTGGAGATAAGCATCCTTTAAGTCCACGGTAGTCATATATTGACCCTCCTGGATCATAGGGAGGATGGTTCGGATAGTCTCCATCTTGAAGGATGGGACTCTGAGAAATTTGTTTAGGATCTTGAGATCCAAGATTGGTCTGAAAGTTCCCTCTTTTTTGGGAACTATAAACAGATTTGAATAGAAGCCCTGCCCCTGTTCCTCCCTTGGAACTGGGTGGATCTCTCCCATAACCAGTAGGTCTTGAACACAACGTAAGAATGCCTCTCTCTTTATCTGGTTTACAGATAATTCTGAGAGATGAAATCTCCCCTTTGGAGATGAAGCTTTGAAGTCCAGAAGATATCCCTGGGAAATAATTTCTAATGCCCATGGATCCTGGACGTCTCTTGCCCAAGCCTGGGCGAAGAGAGAAAGTCTGCCCCCTACTAGATCCGGTCCCGGATCGGGGGCTACTCCTTCATGCTGTCTTAGAGGCGGCAGCAGGTTTTTTGGCCTGCTTCCCCTTGTTCCAAGCCTGATTCGGTCTCCAGACTGGTTTGGACTGGGCGAAATTTCCCTCTTGTTTTGCATTAGAGGAAGCTGAAGCTGAGCCACTCTTGAAGTTTCGAAATGAACGAAAATGATTCTGTTTGGTCCTTAATTTATTGGACCAATCCTGAGGAAGGGCGTGACCCTTTCCTCCAGTAATATCAGAAATGATCTCCTTCAGGCCCGGCCCGAATAGGGTCTGTCCTTTGAAGGGGATGTTAAGAAGCTTAGACTTTGAAGTAACGTCTGCTGACCAGGACTTAAGCCATAGCGCCCTCCACGCCAGAATGGCAAAACCTGAATTCTTAGCCGTTAGTTTGGTTAGATGATAAACGGCGTCAGAAATAAAGGAATTAGCTAACTTGAGAGCTTTAATCCTGTCTAAAATATCATCTAACGGGGTCTCCAACTGTAGAGCCTCCTCAAGAGACTCGAACCAAAAAACCGCTGCAGCAGTAACTGGGGCAATGCATGCAAGAGGCTGGAGAATAAAACCTTGATGGATAAAAAATTTCTTAAGGAGACCCTCCAATTTTTTATCCATAGGATCTAATAAAGCACAACTGTCCTCGACGGGGATAGTTGTACGCTTAGCTAGGGTAGAAACAGCACCCTCCACCTTAGGGACTGTCTACCACGAGTACCGTATAGCGACATCTATGGGAAACATCTTTTTAAAGCAGGAGGGGGAGAGAACGGAACACCTGGTCTATCCCATTCCTTAGTAATAATTTCCGAAAACCTCTTAGGGACTGGAAAAACATCAGTGTAAACAGGCACTGCAAAGTATTTGTCCATTTTACACAATTTCTCTGGAACTACAATGGGGTCACAGTCATCCAGAGTCGCTAAAACCTCCCTGAGCAATAAGCGGAGGTGTTCAAGCTTAAATTTAAAGGCTGTCATTTCAGAATCGGACTGAAGTAACGTCTTCCCTAAATCTGAAATATCACCCTCAGATAGCAACTCCCTTGCCATGGCTTCGGAGCATTGTGAGGGTATATCGGACATAGCTACTAAAGCGTCAGAAATCTCTGTATTTGTTCTAGCCCCAGAGCTGTCTCGCTTTCCTTGTAACCCTGGCAGTTTGGACAATACCTCTGTGAGGGTATTAGTCATAACTGTCGCCATGTCTTGTAAGGTAAACGCATTGGACGCGCTAGATGTACTTGGCGTCACTTGAGCGGGAGTTATAGGTTCTGACACGTGGGGAGAGCTAGATGGCATAACCTCCCTTTTGTCAGTCTGAGAAACCTCTGGTGATACATCTTTAAATGCCATAATATGGTCTTTATAATTTATAGAAATTTCAGTACATTTGGTACACATTCTAAGAGGGGGTTCCACAATGGCTTCTAAACATATTGAACAAGGAGTTTCCTCTATGTCAGATATGTTTAACAGACTAGTAATGAGACCAGCAAGCTTGGAAAACACTATAATAAATGTGAAACAGCAATTAAATAAAAATGGTACTGTGCCTTTAAGAGAAAAAAACTATCACATAAACTGCAAAACAGTGTTAAAAAGTAGTAAACTCTTCAAAATGTTTACAGTGTGTATAAGGGACTAAAGCAGCATTGCACCCACTTGCAAATTGATGATTAACCCTTTAGGCCCCAAACCAGATTTGAAAAACGTTAAAAAACGTTAATAAACAGTTAAACACCTTGCCACAGCTCTGCTGTGGCTCCTACCTGCCCTCAAATATGATTTAGGAAAGAAATAAGCCCTCTATAGTGGTCCACAGATGCCAGAGGACTCCTTTAGGGAAGCTGGATGTCTCAGTCTGAATATGAACTGCGCATCTAGAGCGCAAAAATAGGCCCCTCCCACCATGCACTCGATGTCAGAGGGCCTTAAGAAAATACTCCTAGGAGTATCTGACTATCCATGTGGAAACTAGGCCCCAAAAAAAACGATTTATCACCCTCAGAGAAAAAACGTTCTTTCTATATAACATGTAAACGTTTTGTCACTAAGAAATATGAGTATTAACATGAATATTACCCTTTTTTATAAGCATGATCCCAGTCGTTGTTAAATCACTGCATCAGGCTTACCTCAATTATACAAGGCTCTGTCAGCATTTTCTAGATCTTATCATCTCTCTAGAAATAAATATACTGAACATATCTCAAAGCAGGTAAACTGCAAACCGTTCCCCCAACTGAAGTCTTTCCCATACTCTTCAGTTATGCGTGAGAACAGCAATGGACCTTAGTTACAAACCGCTAAGATCATCAACCTCTAGGCAGATTCTTCTTCTATTTTCTGCCTGAGAGTAAAACAGTACAACGCCGGTACCGTTTAAAAATAACAAACTTTTGATTGAAGGTAAAACTACACTAAGTCACCACATATCTCTTGATACTTCCTATCTTGTCGAGAGCTGCAAGAGAATGACTGGGGGTGGCAGTTAGGGGAGGAGCTATATAGACAGCTCTGCTGTGGGTGTCCTCTTGCGTCTTCCTGTTGGGAAGGAGAATATCCCACAAGAAAAGGATGAACCGTGGACTGGATACACCTTACAAGAGAAAGATACTTTTTGGGTTTCGTATCCCTTTAATAACAGGCGTTTCTATAAGTGGTTATTACCAGATGAGCAGCATTACTACTTTGCTTCATGGCACTTTATCAGAGGGATCCTGGTTAAAATAAAAACCGCAGGACACACTCAGCAGAGAATGAAGGAAATCTGGAAATCATTATGTTTGCTTAATAGCCAGCACCGCTCGGGGTGCAGTTTCTTTTAACTAACTTTAAGGAGCATATCAGTCTGATCCTGTCCTAAAGGCCGTCCAGTCCTGGATGCTGTGAACCGCACTATTATAAAAAGGATCATAGTTGTTACTTATATGACTGGAACTTCCCCTTAATGCTCTGGAAACCAGTAACAAATTAATTGGAGACAGGGGACAGTATACTGAAAAACTGGTTTCCCCATAATGTTTTTTTAATGACTTGTTATACCAGCTGAAGAGTATACAGTGTATGGGAAATTGTTCCTTTAGCTTTATTTCTATATATGAACTAGCTGGTTTTGCTCTTTAAAAGCACAACCCATTAAAACATTTTTTCTTACCTTATCGCTCTTTATACACACACAAAAAAAGCTTCCTTGTCTTATCTTGGTCTGTATACTTACAGAGAACAACTGAAAATAAGCATTTTAGTACTTATCTCTCCTACCTCCCACTGGGAGTGGAATTTCTTCTCCTAGTTATTGACATTTTTATTAAATGTGGGGAAACGACAGGCACAAGCAGCTATTTTAAAAGCATACCTAGGCAGGCCTAGGAGCAGTAAAGAACTACTGGGAGCTAGCTGATCATTGGAGACAATGCACATATGTCTCTTGTCAGAGGCTCACCATATGTGTTCGGCTAGCTCTTATTGCTGCTGTGGTGCTGACTTTAACTATGTGTTTTGTAGGCATTTAATACATAGCTATTTGCAAACAACAGTACAATAATAAAATGACACAAAAGTGTACTATCTTCTCACATTTTTATGTCCTTTACATTTTGATGTACCCTTGTATATATCTTTTTCTATTATTATGTGTATTGTCTGACTATTTTTACCTGCTAGACAATAATTCACAATGTATTTCCCCAATAACGTCTTTGACGTTCCTAAAGTAAATAACCAGACTGGATGTGAAATCCCTGTAACAACTAATTATGGAAAAGAAAAATGTCAGAGTGAGCTCTCGCAGGAAACAGCAGGAGCGTGTTTAACTTCTGTGTATCTGCACATATCCTGTTTGCGTTTGCCATCACTACTCAGGTATAAGAGTAACAAATCTAGATCTAAACATAGCAAGAGAACATCACAAGCAACTGACTATTGTCCCGTAGTTCCTTCCAGGAGTATTTCTGCTGTTTGATTGTGTTTGCGAAGGTTGGGCGCGCGCGCACCTTTTCCTGCGCAAATAATAGATGCAATGAGCTAACGTGGAAGGAGGAAATCAGAACCAGCTGAAATCTGTATATGACCCTCACTAAAACAAAAGTCCTAACCCCACGTGCCCAGACAGCAGGTGTTCCTGTCAACACCATGTCATATCTCACTCAGCAGCTTAGCGCAGGAGGCCATAATTTGAGGGTCTGAGCTCAGTCTGTATTTCCCTGGAGGTCCCTTACTTTAAGTGCACAATGACATTATAGCCTGTTCATTAGGTAATAATAATGCTCCTACAACCCATGTGTGCACGATGGGATTAAAGGGTCACAAAACCCAGAAATATTCTCTTTCGTGATTCGGACAGAGCATAAATTTTTAAACAACTTTCCAATTTACTTCTATTATGATTTTTGCTTCATTTTTTTTAGGTATCCTTTGTTAAAGGAGCAGCAATGCACTACTGGGAGCTAACTGAATACATTGGTAAGCCAATGAGAAACACCATATATGGTCAGCCACCAATCACCAGCTAGTTTCCAGCTTCTTGATATCTATTGTTGAAAAGTATACCTAGGTATGCTCTTCAACTAAAGATAAAGAGAACTAAGCAAATTTGATAATATAAGTAAATTGGAAAGTTGTTTAAAATTGCTTGTTCTAGTCGAATCATGAAGGAAAAACATAATTTATGTAAGAACTTACCTGATAAATTCATTTCTTTCATATTAGCAAGAGTCCATGAGCTAGTGACGTATGGGATATACATTCCTACCAGGAGGGGCAAAGTTTCCCAAACCTCAAAATGCCTACAAATACACCCCTCACCACACCCACAAATCAGTTTAACGAATAGCCAAGAAGTGGGGTGATAAGAAAAAAGTGCGAAAGCATAAAAAATAAGGAATTGGAATAATTGTGCTTTATACAAAAAAATCATAACCACCACAAAAAGGGTGGGCCTCATGGACTCTTGCTAATATGAAAGAAATGAATTTATCAGGTAAGTTCTTACATAAATTATGTTTTCTTTCATGTAATTAGCAAGAGTCCATGAGCTAGTGACGTATGGGATAATGACTACCCAAGATGTGGATCTTTCCACGCAAGAGTCACTAGAGAGGGAGGGATAAAATAAAGACAGCCAATTCCGCTGAAAAATAATCCACACCCAAAATAATTTAAATTTTATAATGAAAAAAAACCTGAAAATATAAGCAGAAGATTCAAACTGAAACAGCTGCCTGAAGTACTTTTCTACCAAAAACAGCTTCAGAAGAAGAAAACACATCAAAATGGTAGAATTTAGTAAAAGTATGCAAAGAAGACCAAGTTGCTGCTTTGCAAATCTGATCAACCGAAGCTTCATTCCTAAACGCCCAGGAAGTAGAAACTGACTCGACATAAGCATGATGAATTAAAGATTTCAACCAAGATGCCAAAGAAATGGCAGAGGCCTTCTGACCTTTCCTAGAACCGGAAAAGATAACAAATAGACTAGAAGTCTTTCGGAAAGTCTTAGTAGCTTCAACATAATATTTCAAAGCTCTAACTACATCCAAAGAATGCAATGATTTCTCCTTAGAATTCTTAGGATTAGGACATAATGAAGGAACCACAATTTCTCTACTAATGTTGTTGGAATTCACAACCTTAGGTAAAAATTCAAAAGAAGTTCGCAACACCGCCTTATCCTGGTGAAAAATCAGAAAAGGAGATTCACAAGAAAGAGCAGATAATTCAGAAACTCTTCTGGCAGAAGAGATGGCCAAAAGAAACAAAACTTTCCAAGAAAGTAATTTAATGTCCAATGAATGCATAGGTTCAAATGGAGGAGCTTGAAGAGCCCCCAGAACCAAATTCAAACTCCAAGGAGGAGAAATTGACTTAATAACAGGTTTTATACGAACCAAAGCTTGTACAAAACAATGAATATCAGGAAGAATAGCAATCTTTCTGTGAAAAAGAACAGAAAGAGCAGAGATTTGTCCTTTCAAGGAACTTGCGGACAAACCTTTATCTAAACCATCCTGAAGAAACTGTAAAATTCTCGGAATTCTAAAAGAATGCCAGGAAAAATTATGAGAAAGACACCAAGAAATATAAGTCTTCCAGACTCTATAATATATCTCCCTAGATACAGATTTACGAGCCTGTAACATAGTATTAATCACAGAGTCAGAGAAACCTCTTTGACTAAGAATCAAGCGTTCAATCTCCATAACTTTAAATTTAAGGATTTGAGATCCTGATGGAAAAAAGGACCTTGCGACAGAAGGTCTGGTCTTAACGGAAGAGTCCACGGTCGGCAAGAAGCCATCCGGACAAGATCCGCATACCAAAACCTGTGAGGCCATGCTGGAGCTACCAGCAGAACAAACGAGCATTCCTTCAGAATCTTGGAGATCACTCTTGGAAGAAGAACTAGAGGCGGAAAGATATAGGCAGGATGATACTTCCAAGGAAGTGACAATGCATCCACTGCTTCCGCTTGAGGATCCCTGGATCTGGACAGATACCTGGGAAGTTTCTTGTTTAGATGAGAGGCCATCAGATCTATTTCTGGAAGTCCCCACATTTGAACAATCTGAAGAAATACCTCTGGGTGAAGAGACCATTCGCCCGGATGCAACGTTTGGCGACTGAGATAATCCGCTTCCCAATTGTCTATACCTGGGATATGAACCACAGAAACTAGACAGGAGCTGGATTCCGCCCAAACCAGAATTCAAGATACTTCTTTCATAGCTAGAGGACTGTGAGTCCCTCCTTGATGATTGATGTATGCCACAGTTGTGACATTGTCTGTCTGAAAACAAATGAACGATTCTCTCTTCAGAAGAGGCCAAGACTGAAGAGCTCTGAAAATTGCACGGAGTTCCAAAATATTGATCGGTAATCTCACCTCCTGAGATTCCCAAACCCCTTGTGCCGTCAGAGACCCCCACACAGCTCCCCAACCTGTAAGACTTGCATCTGTTGAAATTACAGACCAGGACGGAAGAACAAAAGAAGCCCCCTGAACTAAACGATGGTGATCTGTCCACCACGTCAGAGAGTGTCGTACAATCGGTTTTAAAGATATTATTTGAGATATCTTTGTGTAATCCCTGCACCATTGGTTCAGCATACAGAGCTGAAGAGGTCGCATGTGAAAACGAGCAAAGGGGATCGCGTCCGATGCAGCAGTCATAAGACCTAGAATTTCCATGCATAAGGCTACCGAAGGGAATGATTGTGACTGAAGGTTTCGACAAGCTGATATCAATTTTAAACGTCTCTTGTCTGTCAAAGATAGAGTCATGGACACTGAATCTATCTGGAAACCCAAAAAGGTTACCCTTGTCTGAGGAATCAATGAACTTTTTGGTAAATTGATCCTCCAACCATGATCTTGAAGAAACAACACAAGTCGATTCGTATGAGATTCTGCTAAATGTAAAGACTGAGCAAGTACCAAGATATCGTCCAAATAAGGAAATACCACAATACCCTGTTCTCTGATTACAGACAGAAGGGCACCGAGAACCTTTGTAAAAATTCTTGGAGCTGTTGCTAGGCCAAACGGCAGAGCCACAAACTGGTAATGCTTGTCTAGGAAAGAGAATCTCAGAAACTGATAGTGATCTGGATGAATCGGAATATGCAGATATGCATCCTGTAAATCTATTGTAGACATATAATGCCCTTGCTGAACAAAAGGCAGGATAGTCCTTACAGTTACCATTTTGAATGTTGGTATCCTTACATAACGATTCAATATTTTTAGATCCAGAACTGGTCTGAAGGAATTCTCCTTCTTTGGTACAATGAAGAGATTTGAATAAAACCCCATCCCCTGTTCCAGAACTGGAACTGGCATAATTACTCCAGCTAACTCTAGATCTGAAACACATTTCAGAAATGCTTGAGCCTTCGCTGGATTTACTGGGACACGGGAAAGAAAAAATCTCTTTGCAGGAGGTCTTATCTTGAAACCAATTCTGTACCCTTCTGAAATAATGTTCTGAATCCAAAGATTGTGAACGGAATTGATCCAAATTTCTTTGAAAAAACTTAATCTGCCCCCTACCAGCTGAGCTGGAATGAGGGCCGCACCTTCATGTGGACTTAGGAGCTGGCTTTGATTTTCTAAAAGGCTTGGATTTATTCCAGACTGGAGATGGTTTCCAAACTGAAACCGCTCCTGAGGATGAAGGATCAGGCTTTTGTTCTTTGTTGTGACGAAAGGAACGAAAACGATTATTAGACCTGAATTTACCTTTAGATTTTTTATCCTGTGGTAAAAAAGTTCCTTTCCCTCCAGTAACAGTTGAGATAATAGAGTCCAACTGAGAACCAAATAATTTATTACCCTGGAAAGAAAGGGAAAGCAGAGTAGACTTAGAAGACATATCAGCATTCCAAGTTTTAAGCCATAAAGCTCTTCTAGCTAAAATAGCTAGAGACATATACCTGACATCAACTCTAATGATATCAAAGATGGCATCACAAATAAAATTATTAGCATGTTGAAGAAGAATAATAATGCTATGAGAATTATGATCTGTTACTTGTTGCGCTAAAGCTTCCAACCAAAAAGTTGAAGCTGCAGCAACATCAGCCAATGATATAGCAGGTCTAAGAAGATTACCTGAACACAAATAAGCTTTTCTTAGAAAGGATTCAATTTTCCTATCTAAAGGATCCTTAAAGGAAGTACCATCTGCTGTAGGAATAGTAGTACGCTTAGCAAGAGTAAAGACAGCCCCATCAACTTTAGGGATTTTGTCCCAAAACTCTAATCTGTCAGATGGCACAGGATATAATTGCTTAAAACGTTTAGAAGGAGTAAATGAATTACCCAAATTATTCCACTCTCTGGAAATTACTTCAGAAATAGCACCAGGAACAGGAAAAACTTCTGGAATAACTACAGGATATTTAAAAACCTTATCTAAACGTTTAGATTTAGTATCAAGAGGACCAGAATCCTCAATTTCTAAAGCAATTAGGACTTCTTTAAGTAAAGAACGAATAAATTCCATTTTAAATAAATATGAAGATTTATCAGCATCAACCTCTGAGACAGAATCCTCTGAACCAGAAGAACCTTTATCAGAATCAGAATGATGATGTTCATTTAAAAATTCATCTGAACAATGAGAAGTTTTAAAAGACTTTTTATGCATACTAGAAGGAGGAATAACAGACATAGCCTTCTTAATGGATTTAGAAACAAAATCTCTTATGTTATCAGGAACACTCTGAGTATTAGATGTTGACGGAACAGCAACAGGTAATGGAACTTTACTAAAGGAAATATTATCTGCATTAATAAGTTTGTCATGACATGCAATACAAACAACAGCTGGAGGAACAGCTACCAAAAGTTTACAGCAGATACACTTACCTTTGGTAGCTCCAGCACCAGGCAGCGATTTTCCAGAAGTATCTTCTGACTCAGTTGCAACGTGGGACATCTTGCAATATGTAAAAGAAAAAACAACATATAAAGCAAAATTGATCAAATTCCTTAAATGACAGTTTCAGGAATGGGAAAAAATGCCAGTGAACAAGCTTCTAGCAACCAGAAGCAATAAATAATGAGACTTAAATAATGTGGAGACAAAAGAGACGCCCATATTTTTTTAACGCCCACATTATTTGGCGCCTAAATGCTTTTGGCGCCAAAAATGACGCCACATCCGGAACATCGACACTTTTGGCGCAAAAGAACGTCAAAAATGACGCAACTTCCGGCGACACGTATGACGCCGGAAACAGAAAAAAAATTTTGCGACAAAAAAGTCAGCGCCAAGAATGACGCAATAAAATGAAGCATTTTCAGCCCCCGCGAGCCTAACAGCCCACAGGGAAAAAGTCAAATTTTAGGTAAGAAAAAAATGATTGATTCAAATGCATTATCCCAAATATGAAACTGACTGTCTGAAATAAGGAATGTTGAACATCCTGAGTCAAGGCAAATAAATGTTTGAATACATATATTTAGAACTTTATAAAAAAGTGCCCAACCATAGCTTAGAGTGTCACAGAAAATAAGACTTACTTACCCCAGGACACTCATCTACATGTTGTAGAAAGCCAAACCAGTACTGAAACGAAGATCAGCAGAGGTAATGGTATATATATAAGAGTATATCGTCGATCTGAAAAGGGAGGTAAGAGATGAATCTCTACGACCGATAACAGAGAACCTATGAAATAGACCCCGTAGAAGGAGATCATTGAATTCAAATAGGCAATACTCTCTTCACATCCCTCTGACATTCACTGCACGCTGAGAGGAAAACCGGGCTCCAACTTGCTGCGGAGCGCATATCAACGTAGAATCTAGCACAAACTTACTTCACCACCTCCATAGGAGGCAAAGTTTGTAAAACTGATTTGTGGGTGTGGTGAGGGGTGTATTTGTAGGCATTTTGAGGTTTTGGAAACTTTGCCCCTCCTGGTAGGAATGTATATCCCATACGTCACTAGCTCATGGACTCTTGCTAATTACATGAAAGAAAAGGTTGTTTCATGTCCCTTTAAATTACTCTGTGGGAGGGCATGTACAAGGGATTTCTGGGAAAGGTGACACTCACATTTCTACCCAGCCGTGGTCCCCGCTAAGCTCGATGGCTTTCATGTGTTCCCCAGCTGACAGGTACATCTCCGCTGCAGTCTTTGGCTCTCTGATGTTTCTGGCCCAGTCGGCCTGTTTTGTGATTAGAGTCTTCGTGTCTTTAGGATCTCCAGAACCAAGGAAATCCTACAGAACAGAAAATGGGATAAACATTCCATGTTCCTATCCATAAGAAAATATTAAAGGGGCGTTAAACTAAAGATTAAATAACCTATTTATCAGAATAGAAATAACTGTACAATATACATTCATTACTTGTTTTGATTCACTTTTGTTTTTTTGAAATTGTGGCTTTTATCACTGCCCCAGTGAGTCTTAAGGGAAAGCTACAAGGTTTGACCCTTCAAAAGCTACATAGTGACTAATTGATCAGTGTAGGAGTTTATTTATATTTGTCCTTAAAGGGACATTAAACCCCAAAATGTTATTTCATTATTCAGATAGAGCACACAATTTTAAACAACTTTCCAATTTACTTTATTTGCTTCGTTCTCTTGGTTTCTTTTGCTGAAAAGTATATTTAAGTAGGCTCGGGAGCTAGCTGCTGATTAGTTGCTGCACATATGCCTCTTTTTTATTGGCTTACCAAAAGTGTTTGGCTAGCTGCCAGTAGTGCACTGCTGCTCCTTCAATAAAGGATACCAAGAGAATGAAGAAAAATTGACAAAAGGAGTAAACTGGAAAGTTGCTTTAAAATGTACGTTCTATCTAAATCATAAAAGAAAAATATTATGCTTTATGTCCCTTTAATTGTCCGAAATGAAGAACATATAATATACTCAAGGCTTTTTGAAGGGTGTATTCCTGGAGGCCCATTTATCAAGCTCCGTATGGAGCTTGAAGGGCCCTGTTTCTGGCGAGTCTTCAGACTCGCCAGAAACAGCAGTTATGAAGCAGCGGTCTAAAGAGCGCTGCTCCATAACCCTGTCCGCCTGCTCTGAGCAGGTGGACAGGAATCGCTGCAATTCAACCCGATCGAGTACGATCAGGTTGATTGACACCTCCCTGCTGGCGGCCGATTGGCTGCGATTCTGCAGGGGGCAGCGTTGCACCAGCAGCTCTTGTGAGCTGCTGGTGCAATGCTGAATACGGAGAACGTATTGCTCTCCGCATTCAGCGAAGTCTTGCGGACCTGATCCGCACTGTCGGATCAAGTCCGCAAGACCTTTGATAAATTGGCCTCGTAGACTGCTCTGACAGGACAACCACTACAAATTTTGCCAACTAAATCAGATTTTTAAAACGACTATAAATCATTTTGTATGAAAAACTTTTATAACATAGCACTGAACTAAACTAAAGAGATTTATGAACACAGAAAGTGAAATATCAAGAAAGTTAAAGAACAATCAGAATGACCCAGAAACTATACATTTTAATATACGGAAGAAGGTCGTCCTTATGTTTATTTATGCAGCTAGTACCTTGGCAAACTCAAACATGCGGAGATCTGTGTACATGTCCAGTGCCCGACTCTCATGTCCCCCCTTCTTGTAGAGTTTTGCAGCCTCATGGAACTTGCCCTGGTAGGCATAGACGTCTGCCAAAAACAGATCATCGTTGGCATCCCCTCGCTTCTTCCGCTCCTGAAAGGCAAACAGTACGTGTGAGCAGAGAATGGCAACCTATAGGCTTCTTGTTAGCGGCAACTTCTTACAGAATTTTGCATCAAACACGTGTGAATTAGCCAAGACCGTGGTAGGAAAACATAGGCATTTTTTTCCAAAAAAAGAACAAAATGAGAGAACCAAAATGACAGAACCTTTAGCAGGGATATTGGAATATGGTAAAAACATAATTTATGCTTACCTGATAAGTTTATTTCTCTTGTAGTGTATCCAGTCCACGGATCATCCATTACTTATGGGATATTCTCCTTCCCAACAGGAAGTTGCAAGAGGATCACCCAAGCAGAGCTGCTATATAGCTCCTCCCCTCACATGTCATATCCAGTCATTCGACCGAAACAAGACAAGAAAAGAGAAACCATAGGGTGCAGTGGTGACTGTAGTTTAATTAAAATTCTAGACCTGCCTTAAAAGAACAGGGCGGGCTGTGGACTGGATACACTACAAGAGAAATAAATTTATCAGGTAAGCATAAATTATGTTTTCTCTTGTTAAGTGTATCCAGTCCACGGATCATTCATTACTTATGGGATACCAATACCAAAGCTAAAGTACACGGATGATGGGAGGGACAAGGCAGGTACTTAAACGGAAGTGACCACTGCCTGTAAAAAAACGTTTCTCCCAAAAATAGCCTCCGAAGAAGCAAAGTATCAAATTTGTTAAATTTGAAAAAGTATGAATCGCAGATCAAGACTCCGTCTCGTAAATCTGTTCTACAGAAACCTCCTTCTAAAAAGGCCCAAGTGAAAACCACAGCTCTAGTAGAATGAGCTGTAATCCCTTCAGAAGGCTGCTGTCCAGCAGTCTCCTAAATGAATTATGCTTTTTAACCAAAAAGACAGAGAGGTTGCTGAAGTCCTTTGACCTCTCCTCTGTCCAGAACAGACAACAAACAAGGTGAATGTTTGATGAAAATCTGTAGTAGCTTGTAAGTAAAACTTTAAAGCACGAGCCACGTCCAAATTGTGTAATAGACGTTCCTTCCTTGAAGAAGGATTAGGATACAAGAACGGAACAACAATCTCTTGAGTGATATTCTTGTTAATTACCTCCTTAGGTAAAAACCCAGGTTGGTACGCAGGACTACCTTATCCGTACGGAGGACCAGATAAGGAGAATCACATTGTAACGCAGATAACTCGGAGACTCTATGAGCCGAGGAAATAGCTACCAAGAAGGAACTTTCCAAGATAAAAGTTTGATATCTAAGGAATGAAAAAGGTTCAAACGGAACTCCTTGAAGAACCTTAAGAACCAGGTTTAAGCTCCATGGCGGAGCAACAGTTTTAAATACAGGCTTGGATCTAACCAAAGCCTGACCAAAAGCCTGAACGACTAGAATACCTGCCAGACGCTTGTGCAAAAGAATAGACAGTAGAAATCTGTCCTTTTAAGGAACTAGCTGACAACCCTTTCTCAAAATCAACTTGGAGAAAAGATAATATCCTGGGAATCCAGACTTTACTCCATGAGTAACCCTTGGATTCATAACAATAAGATATTTACACCATATCTATGTTAAATTTTCCTAGAGACAGGTTTTCATGCCTGTATTAAGGTATCAATGAACTGACTCGGAGAAGCCATGCTTTGATAACATCAAACGTTCAGTCTCCAGGAAGTCCAACTCAGATTAGTTAGATTTAGATGATTGAAAAGACCCTGAGGTAGAGGGTCCTGTCTCAGAAGCAGAGACCATGGTGGAAAGGATGATATGTCCACCAGATCTGCATACCAGGTCCTGCGTGGCCACGCAGGCGCTGTCAAAAAACGCCAAGCACTCTCCTGCTTGATCTTGTGCAAACACCTCCGGAGGGATTCCCACTCCCCCGGATGAAAAGTCTGACGACTTAGAAAATCCGTCTCCCAGTTCTCAACACCTGGGATATGGATAGCTGATAGACAAGAGTGAGTCTCTGTCCAGTGAATTATTTTAAGACTTCTAACATCGCTAGGGAACTTCTGTTCCCCCTTGATGGTTGATGTAAGCCACAGTCGTGATATTGTCCGACTGAAATATGATGTACCTCAGAGTTGCTAACTGAGGCCAAGTCTGAAGAGCATGGAATATCTCTCCCAGTTCCAAAATATTCATTAACAGGAGGGTCTCCTCCTGAGTCCACTGTCCCTGAGCCTTCAGGGAGTTCCAGACTGTATCCCAGCCTAAAAGGCCGGCATCTGTTGTAACAATTGTCCCATCTGACCTGCGGAAGGTCATACCCTTGGACAGATGGACCCGAGATAGTCACCAGAGAAGAGAATCTCTGATCTCTTGGTCCAGATTTAACAGGAGAACAAATCTGTGTAATCCCCGTTCCTCTGACTAAGCATGCATAGTTGCAGCGGTCTGAAATGTAGGCGTGCAAACGAAACTATGTCCCTTGCCGCTACCATTAAGCCGATTACATTCCTGTACTGAGCCACCAAAGGGCGCGGATGGAATGAAGAACAAGGCAGAAATTTAGAAACTTTGACAACCTGGACTCCGTCAGGTAAATCTTCATTTCTACAAAATCTATCAGAATCCCTAGGAGGGAAACCCTTGAGATTGGGGATAGAGAACTCTTTCCTTGTTCACTTTCCCATACGATCTCAGAAATGCCAGTACTACGTCCGTATGAGACTTGGCAACTTGGATGTTTGACGCCTGTAACAGGATGTCGTCTAAATAAGGGGCCATTTCTATGCCCCGCGGCCTAAGGGCCGCCAAAGCGACCCCAGAACCTCCATAAAGATTCTTGGGGCTGTAGTTAACCCAAAGGAAAGAGCTACAAACTGGTAATGCCTGTCTAGAAGGCAAACATGAAAAACGATGGTGATCTTTATGCATCGTAATGTGAGGATAAGCATCCTTCAAATCCATTGTAGTCCTCTATTGACTCTCCTAGATCATAGTTAAGATGGTACGAATAGTTTCCAACTTAAATGATGGAATTCTAAGGAAATTTGTTTAAGATCTTTAGATCCAAAATAGATCTGAAGGTTCCCTCTCTTTGGGAACCACCAACAGATATGAGTAAAAATTCTATCCCTGTTCCACCCCTGGAACTGGATGGGTCTCGTACACAGTGTAAGAATGTCTCTTTCTTTATCCGGTTTGCAGATAATTGTGAAAGGTGAAATCTCCCCTTATTTGGGGGGAAAAGTTTTGAAAACCAGAAGACATCTCTGGGATATAATTTCCAATGCCCAGGGGTCCTGGGCCTCTCTCTCCCACGCCTGGGCGAAAGATGAAAGTCTGCCCCCTACAGGATCCGTTACCGGATAGGGAGCCGTTTTACATGCTGTCTTAGAGGCAGCAGCAGGCTCCTTGGCCAGTTTGTCTTTGTTCCAGGTCCGGTTGTTACCAGACCGTCTTGGACTGAGCAAAAGTTCCCTCTTAATTTGCCTTAGAGGAAATTGATGCCACGCCTGCCTTGAAGATTCGAAAGGCACGAAATTAGACTTTTTGGCCCTTTGATTTGGACCTGTCCCGAGGAAGGGCATTACCCTTTCCTTCAGAGATATTAGCAATAATCTCCTTCAAACCAGGGCCGAATAGGGTCTGCCCCTTGAAGGGAAATTAAGTAGCTTATTTAGTAAGTCACGACAGCTGACCATAATATAAGCCATAGCGCTGTGCGCGCCAGCATAGTAAAAAACAGAATTCTTAGCCGTTAGTTTATTCAAGAAAAACAAGGCATCAGAAACAAGGAATTGGCTAGCTTAAGTGCCCTAAGCTTGTCAAGTATTCATCCAATGGAGTCGCTACCTGAAAAGCCTCATCCAGAGACTCAAACCAGAACGCTGCAGCAGCAGTGACAAAATCAATGCATGCAAGGGGCTGCAGGATAAAACCTTGTTGAATAAACATTTTCCTAAGGTAACCCTCTTATTTTGTTATCCATTGGATCTAAAAAAGCACAACTGTCCTTGACAGGATAAGTGGTACGCTAGCTAGAGTAGAAACTCTTCTCTCCACCTTAGGAACTGTCTGCCATAAGTCCCGTGTGGTGGCCACTATTACAAACATTTTTCTAAAAATAGGAGGGGAAGAGAACGACACACCTGGTCTATCCCATTCCTAATTAATAATTTTTGTAAACCTCTTTAGGTATTGGAAAAAACATCAGTACACACCGGCACTGCATAGTATTTATCCAGTCTACACAATTTCTCTGGCACTGCGATTGCACACAGTCATTCAGAGCAGCTAAAACCTCCCTGAGCAACAAGTGGAGGTTCTCAAGCATAAATTTTAAATGTAGAAATATCAGAATCAGGTTAAATCATCTTCCCTGAGTCAAAAATATCACCCACAGACCGAAGCTCCCCAGCTTCTGCATATTATGAGGCAGTATCAGACATGGTTCTTAAAGCGTCTGTATGCTCTGTAACTACCCCCAGAGCTATCTTGCTTTCCTTTAATTTCAGGTAGTCTGACTAATACCGCTGCCAGTGTATTATTCACAACCTTGCCATGTCTTGTAAAATAAACGCTATGGGCGCCCTTTATGTACTTGGCGACATTTGAGCGTGAGTCCCTGAAGCGGGAGTCGAAGGATCTGACACGTGGGGAGAGTTAGTCGGCATAACTTCCCCCTCGACAGAATCCTCTGGTAAAATAAACGCAATGGGCGCCCTTGATGTACTTGGCGCCATTTGAGCGTGAGTCCCTAAAGCAGGAGTCAAAGGGTCTGACACATGGGGAGAGTTAGTCGGCATAACTTCCCCCTCGACAGAATCCTCTGGTGATAATGTTTTTAAAGACAAAAAATTATCTTTATTGTTTAACATGAAATCAGTACATCTGGTACACATTCTAAGATGGGGTTCCACCATGGCTTTTAAACATAATGAACACAGAGCTTCCTCTATGTCAGACATGTTAGAACAGACTAGTAAGCTTGGAAAACACTTTAAATCAGGTTAACAAGCAAATATAAAAAACGTTACTGTGCCTTTAAGAGAAACAAATTTTGTCAAAATTTGAAAAACAGTGAAAAAAGGCAGTAAATCAAACGAAATTTTTACAGTATATATAATAAGGTAACAGAGCATTGCACCCACTTGCAAATGGATGATTAACCCCTTAATGCAAAAAACAGATAAAAAAAACGACATAGACGTTTTTAAACAGACACAACAAAACTGCCACAGCTGATCTGTGGATTACCTTCCCTATAAACGATTTTGGAAGGCTTTTCAGCCCTTTAGAGATGTCCTGTAGTAATCATGGGACTGCTGAGGGAATCTGGATGGTTCATTTTGTAATTTTAACTGCGCAAAAAAGCGCTAAATTAGGCCCCTCCCACTCATATTACAACAGTGGGGAGCCTCAGTTAACTGTTTCTATGCAGAATTTAAGCCAGCCATGTGGAAAAAATTAGGCCCCAATAAGTTTTATCACCAAACATATGTCAAAAAAACAATTAAACATGCCAGCAAACGTTTTAAAACACATTTTTATAAGAGTATGTATCTCTATTAATCAGCCTGATACCAGTCGCTTTCACTGCATTTAAGGCTATACTAACATTACAGTTTTATCACCAATGTACGTTAAAAAACGATTAACATGCCAGCAAACGTTTTAAAACACATTTTTATGAGAGTATGTATCTCTATTAAGAAGCCTGATACCAGTCGCTATTACTGCATTTAAGGCTGTACTTACATTACTTCGGTATCAGCAGTATTTTCTTAGTCAATTCCATTCCTTAGAAAATTATTTTACTGCACACACCTTATTTGCAGGAAAACCTGCACGCCATTCCCCCTCTGAAGTTACCTCACTCCTCAGAATGTGTGAGAACAGCAAATGGATCTTAGTTACTTCTGCTAAGATCATAGAAAAACGCAGGCAGATTCTTCTTCCAAATACTGCCTGAGATAAACAGCACACTCCGGTGCCATTTAAAAATAACAAACTTTTGATTGAATAAATAAACTAAGTATAAAACACCACAGTCCTCACCCGACCTCCTTCTATGTTGAGAGTTGCAAGAGAATGACTGGGTATGACATGTGAGGGGAGGAGCTATATAGCAGCTCTGCTTGGGTGATCCTCTTGCAACTTCCTGTTGGGAAGGAGAATATCCCATAAGTAATGGATGATCTGTGGACTGGATACACTTAACAAGAGAAATAAAAGATTTAGTAACAATTAAAACACTCAAAAGGGACATAAGAGAGCAAAAACGACATGTTGTAATTCATTAGAACGTCATTTTAGCACTAGCGATATTGTAATGCTATGGTTTTAAACACCTAGGTAAAGGATTGCTCTGGAGCCACATAGCACTAATGGTGCTGAATGCATAAAGCTGTTGTGCCAATCAGCAGCTGTCGCATAGCTGGGTCATGTGACTACCAATATTGATTGGCTTACCGACTCGATCCACCTGAGACCAGCAGTGCTCTGTGGCTTCCGAGCAACACTTTAACTATGCATTTAACTTTATTGCGGGGGGGGGGGGGGTTAAACCTGTTGCATTGCACCGTTGCTAGTGCTAAAACACACTATAACAAAAAAGAGCATGTCATTTAAGTACTATAAAGATCCTTTAAAGTAGAACAATAGTACTTGATAAAAATACATAAAGACAGATGTACTCAAACTAGATCTCAGTAGAAACAGCTGTAAAATGTCAGTAAAATGCACATACTGCTACCGCCCATCTTATTTATTATACTTTTTATTCCGTAGCATGGTATTCACAAATAGATAAGGAAACAATTTTTGCTTAAACACGACACAATATAATCTTTAACCTATACCAGACTTCACATTAATCATTTGTATTGCTAATGCCTACATGGGAATTATATGTCCTTGACAATATGCAGAATCATTTTGCTATGTTCAACTGGAAAAAAAACCTGTCCAGCGGATATTGCATCACTTGTTAAACCACACAGTATAGCTGAGCACTTATCCTTGGAAACTATTAAAATACATTATCAAGAGAAAAGAAGAAAAAAAAAGTCTAAAACAGCATTCTTATGAGTTAAGCTAGTAAATATATTCATTTTCTATTGAAATTAAATAAATGAATCAATTTTTTCACATAAATAAAACAAAAATGTATTAAAGTGCCGTTATAGTGATAAAATGTCAAGGTATAACGTGTAATTTTTTCACTAGCAAAGCTGCAACTCTGTGAGCCCAATGATATGAACTTTGCCAGATCAGACGTGGTTTTTCACGCTGACCCTCGCAGGGGCTGCCCTGGTGGAATTATCGTAAAAAGGGGCAGTTCCTGCAAATGGCAAGATGTGTCCTATTGAAAGTAACCGCGCTTGCTGGAAAGGAAACTTCGCTATATATTGCACGTTAGCAGTGAGCAGGGGGAGCACTCTAAAAAGTAAATCCTGCAGCCAAAATAAATTACATTACGCTGCATTCTGCGTATAGCATCTTACAATGGCCTTTATTTTTGTATGCATGTGTTTGTCTATTAGGATTATAAATATTCTGTGTTTTGAGAAAAGCATGCCACTTTTTAGTTTGCAAGAAACAACTGAGATTTGTAGTGTGAAAATCTTTACAGAATAACGCTGGGATTAGAGAGACTATTTCATATTCGCCCATGGAACGCATATGTTCAGATAATTTTATGAAAAAACAACAATGGCGCTTTGTATTTTGCACTTAATTGTGCTGCTCCACATTAGGCTGTTCTCTTCAAACAGCAATGTGCTTTGGCTACACTGTGTACGTTTTCCTTAACACAGTGAAGCCAGAGTGAAGCGTTGTTTGAAGAAAAAAGTCAAATACGCAGAAGCACTGCAAAACAGCAGCATGTTGATTTATGGCTGGCTGTAAGGGATTTTTTCAACCCCACCCCCTAGCCTTTCCAGGTGTGCAAAGCTATGACTTCTGAATGTAATACGTTCTTGTGAACAATGCACCGTTTTTATTACTACATTTTTTACCTTATAGTTATGTGTGTTAGACCAAGAGCAAAGACATTTTAAAAAACATAACATATTCTTTTATTTTTTTGCGCAGCTAATTTGCAATGCAATTTTCCGCTGTTGCTATATATTATTAAACTTAAAAAAGTGCTTTATTCTCCAGTTAATCAAGAGATTGCAATTCATCTGGTGCTTTAGTGGAAATGCCTAATTTAAAGTGAAGGTCAATTTAGATTAATCGGTGCCCGGTTTTTAATAAACCTATTAAGAACAAGGGCACTTTAATTCATCAAAATTGACATTTCACTCGTTTTCTTCAAATACTTACCTTTTAATCTTCACAGCCACTCCAGTGATTCCCCCGGCCGTCGGAAGCCTCTTCATACATCAGAAATGACGAATCCGGCTTCCTCCAATCACGGCTCCCCCCCCCCCCCGGGGAATCATGGCCTGAGGCAACGCCATGATTAGAGGAAGCCGGATTCGTCATTTTGGACCCACAAAGAGGGCTTGCGATGGGCAAAGGAAGCGCTGCAGCGGCTGTCAGGATTAAAAGGTAAGTATTTACAGAAAACAAGTGAAATGTCAATTTTGATGAATTAAAGTGCCCTTGTTTTTCATCTAAATTGACCTTCACTTTAAAATGGAATTTCATTTCAAAATGACTCTGGGGTCTCTTTACATTCCCGTATCATTCTTTAAAAATTTAAAAAAAAAAAAATCCGACGAACGTTTTTTCAAGTAAGTCCATCGTACATTTCAAGAACTTTTGCATGTCCAATAAGCAGGGTGATAATATCAGATGAGCCATCAATCTTTTATCCCTGGGGAGGTATAATTTACTTTAATTCACCATTCTATTAGTTCATAGAACTTGTGAGCACATTTATAATAAACACTTGTAGTTGTCTACAAAGATTTAACAACGTAAATGACCGCTTTTATGTCAGTACACACATGCTTCAGTTCAGGCACGTTAAAATTTCATGCCAAATTAAATTGAATCAATCTGTCATAGATGCTCACATGTCATGCCAGAGTTGCTCACACAGCATAATGTTTTTACATTTATGAGCCATGCTCACTATGGGCTAGATTACAAGAGGAGCGCTAATTTATTGCACACCTGTAAACTGGCAAATTCGCCAATTTATGGGTGCACAATAATCAGCCATTACAAGTGGCTGGTTATTGCTATAGCAAACTTGTAGCAATAAAAAAAACAGCAGGAAGGAGTTTTTAGGGGTTAAAGTTGGCGGGTGTGGGGTGTTAGAAAAAAAATGGCACTGAAAAGTGCCTTTACATTGCGGTCTACGGGGAACTGTGTGTTCCCTGTAAATATACACATATATGCTTATATACATATATATTGAAAATCTGCTGCTAGGTTTTATGCCGTATATGACAGCATGAGAACGAGGCTCCCATTGGAGCCTATGGAAGCGCGGCCTATTGAATGCAAAGCTTCCATGCAATATGAACGCAACATCGCATTGCGGGTCACTTCAAATACCAGCGCACAATTGCGGGCTCTGGTATTACGAGTGGAGCGCAAATATTGGGTTCGCGAAAACGATAATATAACAAATTGTTAGCAGTTAAATTGCTGATAGATCAGCCAAGAATAAATCATTGACTAATAATATATAACTGGAACAAGTTAGTATTGACTATGCATGAAAAATAACATTTTGATGGTGTGCTGAATCCATAGTAAGTCCTGAGAAAAATTATCAAATGTTCAACCTGGGTTTTTTTCAGCTTAAATATTGAATTTATATTTTGTTGTTGAAAAAGAATCTGTACATATTATTCAGTACTGGGAGCTAGCTGGCGATTGGTGGTACACATATTTGTATTTTCTCATTGGTTTACCAGCTCCCAATAGTGCATTGCTGCTTTGGAGCCAACTTTAACTATATGTTTAGACCTTTTGTAGGGGATAAAACCAGTTATATTCAAGCAATAGTGCAATAATAAAATGCTCTAACATATTAAAGCAATGCTTGATTTTCCCAGATACCTGGGCAACATCGGAACTTGAATTTTGTGTCCCAGACCCCAGCACAAAAAAAATCCTTGCCTCTTGTCACTACCCGTTTACATCCGCTAGAGAAGCGCTAACAGTTGCGCTAGTTGTTGAAGGGTGGCAGACAGCAAATAAATGATGTGGCCCTGAGCTCCCTAACAATATCCTCTGATTGCCTCTGCTCACAGCCCTTTTTTAATGTGTTAGTGAAGTGCTGGTAGGGCTGTGAGCAGAGGAAAATGCTTGGGAGCTTAGGGCCACATCAGTGCAGTGCTGACAGAAGCTCTGTAACCTACTGTTGGTTGCAAAGTGCGACTGAGATAGATTTCTGCAGGGACAGGCTGTTCCCAGGTGCGGGTGGGGATAACGACAATGTCCCTACGAGTACTAAAAGATCATTGTTCATGGCCAGATCTCAGCAAGTGCTGTGAATACGCTGTACAATGCCCTTGACTTGGGAACTACATTTTGATAAATGATACACTGCAATGTGAAAGCAGGCAGCACAGGTAAGTGGCACCTGGCCCATGACACTTATCGTCCATAAATTATTGTTTTGTTGCTTCTGGGGTCTAATGTTTCCTTAAAGTGGTGGTAAATTCTCGTGTTTTAAAAAGCTATAAGTAACAGTAACCTTTAGTCATAAAGTTTAAATAAATGTATGAAACAAGTAACTTTATTTTGTTTCAATGTTATTCCTAAACTAAGTGCATCCAGATGCCCATGGCAAAACATTTTTTTCTCTTCTCAATGAGGTGATGTTTCCACCTCTTAGCCAATAGCTTTGCTAGCCACACGGCACTGAAGCACGGCTATTGGCTAAAAGGTGGAAACGTCACCTCACTGAAAAAAAAATAGTTTAGCTGTGGGTGGCCGGAGCAACTTCGTTTATGAATAATATTGCAACAGAATACAGGTATTTGCTTCATACATTTATTTAAACTTCATGACTGAAGGTCCCTTTAAATAATATCACTGATAAATCATAGAGCTTTTGAAACGCTAGTATTTGCCATCACATTAACCCCTTGGTTGTCGCAGAGTGCCACTTTAATCCATCATAATGCTTTCTGGTAGGCTGCAGTCAAGCATGGTGGTTTAGTTGTTTAGCCGGCCGTTATTATGACTTTTAAACATTCTTACATATGTTACTATATTTAATTTAGGAGCCAGACTTTATTAAGGTGTCCACATGATTGTGCTCTGTAAATATTATTCACCTGCACTGAAAAATGATTACAATGAAATAAACTCCATCTTTAACATACTCCCTCAAGACTCGCTCACTTTAATCAATTTGTCACTCTTTTATCACTATCATAAACTATAAATATGCATCATATTGGTATTTTACATGATTTCCTTGAACATTATTTAACCAGCTAAACATACATTTTTATAGAGCAAAATACTATTTTATGTTTGCTTAATCCAAGAGGAAAAAAATGTGCTTTTATGTTTTTTTCATTCAAATAATTATATTTCTTTGTGTTTAATTACAGTTACTGTAGAAGTATCTGAAGTTTGCAGTATATTATGGGTCTCAATTATTTTTTTCCCCCTTTGGGCTTGACCTCCCCTGTTTTTTTCAAATGCATAACATGTTATGTTTGTGTGTGTTTTTATTTATATAGTTGTACGTCTGATATATATAGCCCTATAATGCCTTTATCAGTGCAATGTATAAGGCTTTAGGGCTAATATGGTGTATAATGCTGGTGTAATTCAGTGATCCCTGACGAAGTGCCGGTCTAGGCACGAAACATGTTGGAGTGGTGAATAGCGGCTAACTGGTTCACTAGCTGTGATATTGATATATATGAATTATATTAAAAGAACTTTTACCTGCACTTGCTAATAAAAGTTATATTTTATACTTTCAATCTTGACGCATTGGACGGCTGATTTATTTCATCCTGGATGGTGAAATCTTATGTTCCTGTTTTTATTTATATATTTAAGGCCCAATTGAACTTCCTGTAAGTATCAAAATTAACTTAATGTTTTATATTTCCACAAAATGTATCTACATGTTTAAATTGTGCTCTTTCATGTGCATGATATATACAAGTGCTCTATCCCTTTAAAAAAATGTAATTTTTTAGATTCTAGAATTTAAGTGACTGTGTTAAAAACTATCAAACGTGGCAAGATAAGGATCTGATTTTTACTTAAATACTTAACTATTTAACAGAGAAGAAAAAAAGATTTCAATGACTACACAAGTAAAATAACTTTGATTGTGATTCCAGAAACAATCATTAAAAAGGACATTACATTTTTATTGTATACAACAATAAAAAAATCAAAGTTTGACAGTTATCAAATTTACTTTGTTCTCTTGGCACCCTTTGTTAAAGGAAGCAAGTAGGCAGGCTCAGCAGTTTTGCAAAAATGCTTTTACGAGTGCTATAAATTGTGAATACATTGCTGCTATCTAGTGCTCAAAAGCATTTATGCAAACTTGCTGCCATTTAGTTCTCCATCTAGAGCAAAACAAATTTGATAAAATAATTACACAGCAAATTTAAAAAAAAAACATTTGCTCTACCTGAATCATAGACCAAATATGGTTTCATGTTTCTTTAATAGATAGAATACAACCTCTATACAAGTATCCTATATAATAACAGGCCAGGTATGTTTGTCCGATGAAGTCATGCGCAGTAGAGACTGCGCAAGACAAACATACCTGGCCTTAACGACCAGTGCCGATGCGCAGTAGAGACTGCGCAAGGACGACGCTGGTCATTAAGCCCTTAAGGACCAGCATTGTACCCTGTAAGACGCTACTGTCCTGGGCATCTCTCTGTCGCGATCTCGCTAAAAGTAGCGAGATCACGATATTTCTGTATGCCCCACGAGTGGGGCAGTGCAGACATATTCTGGCAGAGGTACCAAAGAAGAGAGGGACACTTTGTGTCCTTCTCTGCATCGGGCAGCGGTAGTGCCGATCGTTGGTAGTGTGGGAAGGTTAGGAGGGAGGAGGGTGGGCGGCCCATCGCTGGAGGGGGGCGGGAGGGACCGCTGCTTTTACACTAGTAGTTAATAATAAAGAAGTTTTTGAGGTTTAAAAATATATATATTTATTTACAAGAAAAAAAAACGAAAAAAACTGAAGCCTTAAAGCTGGCAGGGCATTTGAATGTTGTGTTAAAATGTAATCTGTAAACTGCAGAATGCAAAAGATCAAGAACAGCAATAATTAAAGCAAGTATTACCTACAGCAATAATGAATAAACCGAGCGAGGAAGCTTTTATTATAAGATAGTGTGTAATTCGTCTGATGTGGTTAACAAGTGGTTTTTGTACTATATGAAACACTCCTCTGTCAAACCTGCCCTGTCCGCTGAAGCAGAAAACCTGAAACCCACAACACATTTATTTACGTCAACATGAAAACCCACTCTCGCTTATTATATAATATCTGTGAACAAGCACTTCTAACTAGTATAAAAGTATAGTTGCTGCTATACAATGAATATAAATAATTAAAGGGATGGTAAAGTCAAAATGAAACTTTCATGATTCAGATAGAGCATGCAATTTTAATCAACTTTTCAAATGACTTCTAACATCTAATTTGCTTTGTTCTCTTGGTATCCATTGTTGAAAAGGAAACCTAGATCGGTTTTGGATCAGCAATGCACTACTAGGAGATAGCTGCTGATTGGTGGCTGCACATATATACCTCTTGACATTGGCTCACCCACTTTGTGCAGCTAACTCTCAGTAGTGCATTGTTGCTCCCTCAAAGGATACTAAAAGAATGAAGCAAATCTGATAACAGAAGTAAACTGAATGCTCTATCTGAATTCCGAAAGAAAACACGTGTTTCATGTTTCTTTAATAGATTTATGATAAAATAGCAATTCTTAAAGTTAATGTGTAAAAACTCTATAAAGATTTAAAAGGGCAATAAAGTCAAAATGTAACTTTCATGATACAGGAAGAACATTCAATTTTAAGAAAAACTTTCCAATTTACTTCTATTGTGAAATTTCCTTTACTCTTTTGCTATCCTTTGCAACAACGTATACAATTTCTGCAAATATTGTTACAAACACTGCTACCATAAAGTGCTAAAGACATATGCATTCTCCTGGGCACCTATGAGCCTACCTAGGTTAACTCTTTAACAAATGAATACTAAGAAAACAAATAAATTGAAAATATTTTGCTAAAGTGAATATCAACTTTCATGATAAAGTGCCCGGTTTTTAAAAACCCTATTAAAAACAGGGGCACTTTCATTCATGAAAGTTTACATGGCACCAGATTTTACAAATACCTTCTTCTCCTAAAACACCGGATCGCCAAGCCTGCTTCTTCCTGCTGTACTAACACCGCAATGACGAAACCATCTTCCTCCAATCACGGCGTGGCCTCACCAGATGAATGCTCCTGGGGGGGAAGCCATGATTGCAGAGAGCCGGTTTTGTCATTCCTGAAGAAGTACAGAGGAGTTGCAGGCGTGGGATCGGCGATCCGGTGTTTCAGGAGAAGAAGGTAAGTATTTGTAAAATCCGGTGCAATGTAAACTTTCATGAATGAAAATGCCCCTGTTTTTAATAGTTTTTTTTAAAAACCGGGCAGTGATTCATGAAAGTTGACATTCACTTTAAAACTGAACACTCTAAATAATAAAAGTTTCATTTTGAATTTAGAATCCCTTTAATGTTCCTTTAAAAAGCAGAAAGTGATGTTTAAATAGAATTTTGCAACAACATACCCAGTATTCTCCTCAGGACCAATTTAATGGGCACACCACCCAGCTCATTTTAAGGACCACCCAGCTAAAATGTAAGTCAATATTAAGTTTACAGTATTGAATATTTGTTTTTTTAATACTTGTTTCACAAATTATTAATAAATCAATTTATATTTACTATTATGCATTTGATTTGTATACTTAATTAACATTTTTAAATAAAATAAAAAAAATTATAATATTGCAAAGTGCCCCACCTGACTACTTCATAAAGCCACCTTGCTGGCAAAATTTTCTGCGGAGAACACGGATACCTACACGTGCCTATACTTTTTAATTACCTGGATCTTAAAAGTATTGAGTGCGTCCAAACTAGATAAAGGTACTAAGAGAAATAGTGAGAATGTATATATGACACTAAATAATACAACCAAAAAATGTGCTAAGCTTACATCCCTTAGGTTCAAGGATCTGTATGTTTAGGAACATTATGCACGTGCTTAAAACAATTAGCGCTATTAAGGTCGAGCCTCATTCCAACTGTCATACACTTTGTTTCAGGTGGTTGGGGGAATAACTGAAATATTGTAAGTCACGTGCTGAAAGGCACCAGACTGCGTTTAATAAAAGCCAAGTGTGTAAAACTGTCCGAGCTTCATTTGCACAGACTGTTTCAATATAAATTTTATGTGTAAGTGAAGTATCCTAAACCTGTCCCACTGTTGACAGACAAGCTTGGAATTCTGAGGGTATTTCAAATTTATAGCAAATAAATACAGGGTTAATTCCTACACAGAGTTTACATTTTAGGAGAATAATGCAATGAATGAATAAAGACAGGAAATACTTCTTACAAAAAAAAATATATAGCTGTACGAGCTGAAAAAGTAACCTTTGGCACCAACTGCAGAAAATGGAAAACAGTCATAACAAGATTTTGGATGTGAAATATAATTAAAAAATGATGCAATCTTGTTAAAGGGAAATAACAGAGGAAGGGATGTGCAGACTTCCACAGTCCCTCTGGGGTTTACCCGTGTGAGGGGTAGAAAGCCTTTTATGACCTCAAAAAATGAAAATGCATCAAGCTGCCATAATTTAGTGACAAAAAAAGGAAAATCCATAACAATTTATAGTCTTAATGTTTCATTTACAACCAGTTACCTCGATGCTGTTGATCAGTTCCAAGTACCGGAGATCCCGAACACGGATAAATGCCTGGTGAGAGATAATGAGACAATCAGAAGTCAAAACTCTATAACTGAAACAGCTATAAAGAATGTACATTTTAAAAAATGGATGTTCCTGTTTGTAATATAGCTACTTATTTTGCTTGTGAAGACTTATCCTTGTTTATAAACAGAGAGTTGCCCTTACCAACCATTCAGAAATCTGCCTCTATGAATTAGTTCTGCATAAACTTGTATTTCCTGTTTAATATAATATATATATATATATATATATATATATATATATATACATACAGAAAGAGAAGCGGTCTGCCAGGAATGAACAACCGCACAGGAGCTTGTTTTATGGTGAGTTACCACCTAGGAGCAGCCTCTTTTAGCACAATTGTGCTTTTCACAGAGGAGAACTTTGCTGAAGCACATCAGTCTGATTCTGTCCAAGTTCAGTCCAGAAACACTAGGCAATTCTCCTCTGAACAAGGAAAATGGCAACTCCAGATGATCGTTTCAGCCTCATCAGTGAGGTGCAGCCATATCCCTTTAAGTATATTGGGCAAGGAGTTCACGTTTGGCTTCCCCAGGTACATAATACAAATACAAACAGAAAATGAAGCAATCTGCCAGGAACAAACAGCTCGGTAGCTTGTTCTATGGCATGGCTACCACCTGGAAGTAGCTTCTTTTAGCCCAATTTTGCTTTTCACAGAGGAGAGCATTACTGAAGCATATCAGTCTGATCCCACCTAACAAGGTTAGTCCAGCCCCAAAATACCAATTCTCCTCTGAACTCGGGAAATGGCAACCCCAGACAATTGTTTCTGCCTCCTTTGGGCCCTGTCAGTGAGGTGAATCAGTATCAGACTGATATACCTCAGGAAAGGGACTCCTTGCCCAATGTGCCTTGGTTGGATATACCTGCACCTCCCTGATGAGGCCCAAAGGAGGCTGAAACGTTCATCTGGGGTTGCCATTTACTTTGTTCAGAGGAGAACTGCCTGGTCAGTGTTCTGCCCAGGGCCTTTTTATCGGGTGCACCGCCTGGCTATAATTTTAGCCAAAATGAAGCTAAAACTAGCTAATATTAAAAACTTTACATTTTTATTGCACAAATTAGCATTAAATACATTTATGTTAACTTACGCAATCAATTTGTGCTTTGGCTAGCAGAAAATGATATAATAGAAAATATTACACAGCCCCCACCCGGCTACTTTATAATGCCATCTGGCTGGCAAAATTATCTGTGGGAAACACTGCTGGTATTTCAGGGCTGGGCTGACATTGGTGGGATCTGCCTGATATACTTCAGGAAATGTATCTTCTGTGAAAGGCACAATTGGGCTAAAAGTAGCTACTCATGAGTGGTAACGGGGCAATAGAAAAAGCCACTGAGCTGTTGTTCGTTCCTGGCAGATAAAAAGTATATTAACTTACAGAAAGAGAAGTTAGCAGCTCTAAATCAGCCTATTTAAGGTAGATCAGGAATATAAGTGATATTTTCGATGGCGTTTAATTCATCAGTTGTAATGAAGATGCGCTGTAACTTACTTTTTAATATGGATATGAAATTCAAATACCCTGCACTCCACTGCCCACTTCAAAAGTTAATTTCTCTGTGAGCTAAAGGTTTGCACTGTTCTCCAATCAGCACTCTCCTTTTTAGGCGCCTTTTGTTGTAGCTAGAGCACTGATTGGAGAACAATTTAAATCTTTAGCTCACAGAAAAAAATGTATTTTTGAAGTTGGAGGTGGAGCGCAGGGTATTTGAATTTCATATTTATATTAAAAAGTAATTTATTGCACAACTTTATTACAACTAATTAATTAAACACCATCTAAAATATCACTAACATTCTGGATCTGATTTTATAAAGAGGAGAGTTTACAATCACTTTAATTATTTCATAGTACAATTTCAAAGTGTTTTGTGTCACTTGAGTGTGCAAACAATGACTTTGTAGAATACAACAGTATATGTCTGGAGTCTGCACTTTTTTTTACTTTAAAGGAACTGGAAAGTGCGGAAATTTTAAGAATTAAATTACAGGAAAAAAAGACAAAATGAATAATAAAAGCATATTGCAACGTGAACAATGACAGTATATAGGAAAAAAGTGGATGCAGAGTGCCTTTAAGTTGGTGCTGTTTCGGTTGATTGATGGTATATGTGTATGAGTGTGAGGCTTCTCATTGTGTGGTTTAATGCTGTATCACTGGAGACTGACAGTGCTTTCTGTGTGATTTAGTGCTCTGTGAACTGTGACTATAATGCAGTAATAGATAGTTACCTAATAGCTAATGATACCTTGTAGATACATAGATAGATACTATGTAGCTAAAGTTACTATGTAGATAGATACCCAATAGACAGATACTTTGTAGCTAAAGATACTATGTAGATAGATAGTTATCTAATAGACAGATACTTTGTAGCTAAAGATACTATGTAGATAGATGGTTATCTAATAGACAGATACTTTGTAGCTAAAGATACTGTGTCTAATAGACAGATACTATGTAGCTAAAGATACTATGTAGATAGTTATCTAATAGACAGATACTTTGTAGCTAAAGATACTATGTAGATAGATAGTTATCTAATAGACAGATACTTTGTAGCTAAAGATACTATGTAGATAGTTATCTAATAGACAGAGACTTTGAAGCTAAAGATACTATGTAGATAGATAGTTATCTAATAGACAGATACTTTGTAGCTAAAGATACTATGCAGATAGATAGTTATCTAATAGACAGATACTTTGTAGCTAAAGATACTATGCAGATAGATAGTTATCTAATAGACAGATACTTTGTAGCTAAAGATACTATGTCTAATAGACAGATACTATGTAGCTAAATATACTATGTAGATAGATAGTTATCTAATAAACAGATACTATGTAGCTAAAGATACTATGTAGATAGATAGTTATCTAATAGACAGATACTTTGTAGCTAAAGATACTATGTAGATAGATAATAACTGGGTAGAAAGATAATCGGGTGATGCTAGTGTGTTGCTACAATTTAAGTGATACCAATGCTGTATAAGTGGTGTCTTTGCCGGGGAGATTAGAGGTATCCGTGTATTACAGTGAAGCTATGTCCGTGTCAGCATTTTTCAGTAATGCCTTAGACAGGATACCACTGTGAATAGCAGGATATGCCTGGGTTCCTCAGCCTGGAAATCTGCAGTAAACAGGCAAACTGTAGGGGTCAGATATGGGAAACAGCTCATCACCTTCTTAGCTGTCTCAAAATCCAGACCTTCCAAGGCTTCCATCGCCAGCTCCCTCCAGTCGAGGTCAGTGACACCAAGGCAGGCGATCTGATAGGCTTCTTTGAACAGCTTCCTCTCCAAGTACTGATACATAGGAGCAGACTAGAGCAGGGACAAATAATACTGCATCAGATAATACTGCTAAGGGCCCAGCCATGAGATGGGGTAACAAAAAGATATACATTTTATGCTTCAGGGTGAGACAAATTAATATAAGAAAAAAGGATAACATCACAACTAATGGGTAACTAAGGATGCCAAACTAATATCCTAGGAAAACAAGAGTGTAAGGCAAATGAGACAGCTGCCTAAGGGAGTCCTCTCTCAGAAGGGTGCTTGCTGGCTGGTCAAGTATTAAAACCTAGTAATATGCCTCTACCATCTTAGATTTGTTTTTTTTGTACACTTTTTGGCCCAGTACAGCCAGTCAGAAATTGTACTGATGTATGTACAGGCTTTTCATAAGCAGATATATGTTTGTTATGATATATATTTAGTGGATGGTTAGGGAACATAAGGGAACAAAAGCGATCTAAAGACAGGGAGCGCCTGGTTTTCCAAGTGCTGTTAGTGGATTAAATTCTGCTCTGCTTGGAATTAACCTATGGATTTATTACCTGCGGCACTTCCACAGCAGACATGGAGTAAACATGCAGACAGAATATCTTGGAGCCGTTGTAGCCCACGACAAAGCCCTGCAGCTTCTGCTGGTGCACAGGGAAGTTACTGGCTTTAATGTTCAGATAGCCCCCTCCAGAGAAGCATAGCATGTCCTCGCACTGCGTATTCCACGCCACACTGTTGGCATTGGGCTCCTAGAGAAAAAGCATTATGAGTGTGCACTGTAAATGAGGAAAAACAGTGAATATGCCGAGTCTACAAATGTTTATAGGACATTAGATTCTCATGAACCTTATAAAAATGTTTCCTTAAAGGGATATTATAATACATTTTTAAATATACATCATATAGGAGTGATTAAATGGACATTAAAGGGACATGATATCCAAATTTTGAAGCACATGAAAGTGATGCAGCATAGCTTTAAAAAGCTGTGAAAATATCACTTGAACATCTCTATGTAAAAAAAGGAAAATATTTACCTCAAAATATCATAAGTTTTCACATCCCATTGTAAAGGGACTTTAGGCAGCTAATCAGCTTGTCCCAGGATTTGCAAGGGAGCGTGTATCTGGCATGTGCACAGTCATGTTATTTTCCTATTTAAATTAAGGAAGTTCACTATGAAATCTCATGAGATCACAACAAAGCATAGCATGACCTCAGCACTGCTGATGCTGATTGGTTATTGTTTTTTGTTTTTCATTTTGCAGCTAGACAGTAGCTGAAGTATAATGGTTACCAGAGAACTTATTAAGAAATTTTGAGGTAAAATATTTTCCTTTTTTGTTCAGGTGATATTTTCTACTCAGCTTTTTATAGTTATTTATATGCTGCATCACTTCCAAGTGATTTAGATTACAAGTATGTCATTTTAAGAGACTTTTTAATTTACTTCTTTTATCAAATGTATTTTATTCTCTTGGTATCTTTTGTTGAAAGGCATACTTAGGAAGGCTCGGGAGCAGCAATACACTACTGAGAACTAGTAGGTGATTGGTGGTCACACACATATGCCTCTAGTCATTGGCTTTTCAGATGTGTTCAGCTAGATTCCAGTAGTGCATAGTTACTCTGCAGCTGACTTTATCTATGTGTTTATCCTTGTTGCGGAGGTATAACACTCAGTTGTATGCAAGCAACAGAGCAATAATAAATTAGAGCAATTCTGTCTTGCACTTGTATGCCCCTTTAAACAATGCAAACAATCTGTAAGCAAAAGAAAGGTGTTAAAATCATTAAACGCTGGAGCACGTTTGCAAATAAACCGGAACCTTGAAAAACTTGGTGCAATATAGGCTCCTGGTCTCTTTTTGCTGGGGCCAATTAGGGACATATGTAAATGAGCTTCTGCATTCACCTAAGCAAACACTGCGTAGAATGCTGCCGGTTCAGGTAAAACTAAACTAAAGGAGTAGAACAAGCAATTTATGGAGTTTTACTATTTGAATTTTAATATTAAATGCAGAATAATAGCATAATCAACAAATGCATAATAAGAAGACAATACAAAAGCACTTAGTCTGAATTAGCATGACAGTAAAGAGGTGATTTTAATTTCTGCTGTATCTGATTCATGACAGTTTAAAGTTAGGTGGGCTACCCCTTTGAGCTATTAGTTTAAGATTATATTGAATCAAACATCAATTTGAATTTTAAAATCCTTCTCTAAAATATTATACTGTGTCCCCTAATGTCAGCATAAA
>NC_069505.1:273988624-274043624 GCF_027579735.1 Bombina bombina
TGGCACTCCTTTGCAAGCAAGATCAAAAGCAAAATGGAAGAGTCAGTTACAGCATTTGGCCAAATGGTTAGGGGCCCAGGGTGGAAGAGACCTTGATGTGGTTCTGGGCCTATAACCATTTGGCCTTCAACCAAAAACACAGATATAAACAAGGGTGACACAGGCCTTTGTAGCTAGACACATACAAAACACAGAAATGGACTGCACTATCAAACCGGACTGGGTACACACCCCATGACCCTGCAAAACTCACAGCCTTCGACACTCAGCAGCACTCACAGACAGCTGTACAGCCTTCAGGGACTCAGACAGTTAACCCCAGACAAGCCTAGGTGCATAACCCATAGGGAAAAAATATCAACCAAATGATTGCAGGCCCAGGACCACGTAAAGGTCTTTTTTAGATAGATAGATAGATAGATAGATAGATAGATAGATAGATAGATAGATAGATGGTAGAGCTGCCAGTATTGCCTTTCTGAAGCGTGAGCTTAATTCATTCATTCTCAGGACAACTTTTACCATATCCCAGGCACCACCTCTATTGTAAGTATTTTTCATGAATCAGCCACCCATCGTGTAAAGAAGCGCTTAGGCAAATTACTCCTAAACCTACTAACCTCCAAGATAAGCTCATGACCCTTGTTCTGACGTTGCTCTTTTTGTGAAAAAATACTTTCATCCTTAGCTTCATTAAATCCCTTAATATCCGTTAAGGTTTCTATCGTATCATCTCTCCCTTCTCTTCTCTAAGCTTTATAGATATTTATTAGATATTTCATGACATTGTTACTTGAGTTTTATTTTTGTAGAACTATTTTAGCAGAGTTGTTTTGTCTTAATATGGAGGGACAGTGACAGTCATTTTTGTTTGAACATTAAACACATCTCAGCACTAATACAGTCTATGTGATATAAATAAACCTGCTAATGATTACAGACATACACTGAGCAGTTTACTGTGAAGTCTGAATTTACAGCTAAAGGTATAAGGGCATATTAAAGAGAGAAATACACATGGATTAAAACAAAAGCTTATTGAATGGACTGGGCTTTTTCTCTGTCTATCTCCAGTGAGATGTTAATTTCTGCTCATATCTCTCGTTTACATAGCTTTTCTATAACCAATACTTCAGTATTAAAATTGTCAGTATATGTGGAGGTTTCAACAGGCAAATCGGCTATTTCGGATGACAAAATAGAGGTAAAGGGGTTATTTGTAAATAATTTATTACACCCCAGCAAGTAAAAAGGATCATTTGACACAGATTGTAGCCACCAATGTAGCCACCAACCAGCAACTACTAAAATGTAGCCACCAATCAGCAAGAACTACCCAGGGTGCTGAACCAAAAATATGCTGGCTCCTAAGCTTACATTCCTGTTTGGGTTTTTTGTTTTGTTTTTTCAAATGAAGATACCAAGAGAACAAAGAAAATTTGATCATAGGAATAAATTGTAAAGTTGCTTAAAGTTGAATGCTCTAAAAAAATTGGGTTCAGTGTCCCTTTAAAAGGGACATTAAACACATAATAAATGCTAAATAAAATTATGCATTCAAAGAAAAGATTTCTCTGAGAATAACATATTTAAACAGCTAACATTCATTAGTTGTTTAAATAATGACAAAATAAGTGTAAAGTTTAGTGTCTATAAAACAATGTGAGCTGCCATTTTGTAACTTAGGTTACCTTCTCTGCTGTGGCCAATTAGGTACAGTTATAAATAGATCACTAGAGTGTTCAGCCAATGGCTGTGTGGAATATAACATTGTTCTGCACTTCCATTTCTAACAAGGACTGAAAAGCTCACAATTTCAGAATGGAATTACACGAAAATGGTTCAAAATTAATAATGAAAGTATATTGCATATTTTTTTATATACATGATTTATCATTTTATATTACCATCTCAAAGTGTTTTTGTATGTCCCTTTAAAGAAACACTAACATCAAAAATAATCTTTCATAATTCAGATAGATCATGCAGTTTTAGGAGACTTTCCCATTTACTTCCCTTATAAAATTATGCAGTCTTTTTATACGCACACTTTCTGAGGCACCAGCCCCTACTGAACCTTTGCAAGACTTTACAGTGTATATGTGTCTATGATTGGCTAATACAAGGGGCCAGGAAATGGAAAGGTTTTTTTTTTTTGTTTTTTTTAATTTGCCACAAAAAAAATCTACTGCTTAGTTAAAATAGTAAGGGCTATTGCATAGTCTTTTTATTATGCACTAATTGATCCTTTAATACTTTTAAGTGTATAGCGTATAAGAATATGTCTGACCTGGAACAGCATCTCCTTTGTAGCGAGGTCGTACACCAGACAAGTGTTGTGTTCGTCTACAACAGCCAGTTTGTTACGGCTAGCGCTCATGTCCAAGCACCGTACGGACGTTGTCTGCTTGAGAAGCGTGATGGCAAACAGGTTGTCCACGAAGATCTTCAGGATCTGATAGTGATGAGAGAGTAATAGACAAATCAGGAATGGATATTAACCCCTTAACTGCTGAGCCATTTCCCACCCCTGTACTAAGCTGTTTTGGAATTTTTAGATGCTGCTCACATTTAAGCCCTACTGTAGATAATTTTTCAGTGAGAAACCCACACATAATATATAGTGTTTCATTTATTTATTTTTCAGCAGACCCAGCAGATTCAAAATTATAATTTTTTTTATAATGTGTGATATCTAGGATTAAAAGTATGAAAAATTAGTATTTTTATTAATATTTTAATAAACAAAGTTGTAAACGCGTGTGTGTGTTTTCCTAAACACTACAAACTGAAGACGAAGGGGTTAAGCTCATATCAATAAGGGACTTATTATTTTGTATAGAATGTTGATCTGCACCATAGAAGCTCCCGTGATCCTTGGCTGAAATAAATGCACATTTATTCACACCAGGTGATTACGATTACCTCAGTGATCACCTGACTATTAAAACGTATATAAGGACTTTATTTTAAAATGGGCTTTAAACCCGGGGGGGTCTCCAGGAATTTTTGATGACCTGTTATAAGTGCAAAAAATGGTGGATAAAAATGATTTTTTCAAAAACAATAAATAGATTTTTTTTTTACAATAAACTGCTTATTGATGAAAATGTATCTAAAGATAGCTTACTATTTAAAGTGGAATGAAACCCAAAATGTTTCTTTCACAATTCAGATAAAACATACAAATCTAAACAATTTTCCAATTTACTTATATGATAAATCTTGCTTCATTCTCTTGGTATCCTTTCCTGAAGGAGCAGCAATGCACTACTAGGAGCTAGCTGAACACATTGATAAGTCAATCACAAGAGGTATATGTGTGCAGCCACCAATCAGGAGCTAGCTCCCAGCTCCTGAGCCTACCTAAGTATGCTTTTAAACAAAGGATACCAAGAGAGCTAAGCTAATTAGATAGTTGTAAATCGGAATGCTGTTTAAAATTGCCTGCTCTATCTGAATCACAAAAGAAAAAATTTGGGTTCAGCGTCCCTTTAACCCTTTGTGGGGATTAAATAAATATGCTGCTCGGGAGCTGCAAGCTTTGTAACTCCCAACTGGGATATTTCCTGCAAGGCTTACAGCTTCTCAATGGTTACATTTCTGAGTGATTCAGATGCACATATTTTTAGATTTGTGTGAAAATCTAGGTTTAAGAAACCTCATCTTGCTAAAGAATTACTTACCTGAATTACCTTTATACAGAAAAATATACACCTTTTATTTGTTATAATTAGTACAAATTTAGAAAACCTGATCATTTACCTTGTGAGAATAAATAAAGCCCTATGTGCCACTAAGCAGAAATGTATAGACAGTTCTTATCTTGTACATTCCAGTCAAATGTTGAAGACCAAACAAGCTTGCTTATAGCACCATCTAGTGGTAAACACAGTGAAGTAAAAACAAAAATGTATTCTAGTTTTGTTTAACAAAATAATTTATATATATTTATTTTTTAATAAAGCAAACCATTTTTTTTACAATGGATGAAACAAAATAGTTCACATTTGTATGAGGAAATAAAATTAAAAAAAATATATATTTAAAAAAAAAAAAATGTTAAACAACTTTATTAATTTTGCTTAGTTCTTACAACGGGTATATAAAGTAATGAAGACAGAAGTACCGGTACAACTGGTCCTTAACCCCTTAAATGGACATTAAACTGCTGTGCGCAACTACCCTGGAATGGTTACTACTCACTATGTTATTGCATTTTATCCTGTTCTTGCAACTCGTTTCAAATCCATTCTCCTATTTTATTACCTTAAAGGTGCCAGATACTGAAGCTCCGCCTCTTTGTACTGGGGCGGCCATCTTGGAGCTTAGGTATTGTCACACCCTGTGACAGAAGCTGTGCACACTCACAAATCAGTAATATTGCCTGTTTTATACAGCTGTATAAAGTGCTTCAGGTTTGTGTGCAGGATACAGAGCAGGAGCTTTACATTTTTGCAGTCGCTGCATTGCTCTATATTATTGTTGAGTGATTTATTAAATATATTTTGTATAACTGTAAAAAATGCAAAAATGTAAAGCTCACATGATGTATCATGCACACTCGCCTTTGTTACTGTAGTTGTGCCCAGCAGTAAAATGTTTCTTTAATAAGGCAAACGCCTTGCTGTGATAAAAATCATTTTCCTTTAGAGAAGAAAAAAAGCGGTTTTATGTGATGTGTGTCCTACGTAGTCTAAAGCAGTAAAATCAGCTGGCACTGAGTTAATAATAAAATATGCCCAAAGGATTTTGTGATTAATATGAAACTATTTATTTATATTCTGTCTGGTGAAACCACAAAAAAAAAAAAAAAGTGAAAATGAAATGAGAAATTAGTTTAGTTGTGCACAAAGCAGAATTACCACTAATACATGATCTGCAAACAGTAAAATGTTTCTTTATTGAGTTATAATTAAAGGGATACTAAACCTAATTTTCTTCTTCGTTCTCTTGCTATCTTTATTTGAAAAGCAGGAATGTAATCTTAGTTGCCGGCCCATTTTTGGTTTAGCACCTGGGTTGCGCTTGCTATTAGTGGCTAAATGCACCCACCAATCAGCAAGCGCTACCCAGATGCTGAACCAAAAATGGGCCGGGCTCCATAGCTTAGATTCCTGCTTTTTAAAATAAAGATAGCAAGAGAACGAAGAAAAATTGATAATAGGAGTAAATTAGAAAGTTGCTTAAAATCGCACGCTCTACCTGAATCATGAAAGAAAATAATATATAGAGGCTGAAGGAAAATATTATGCCAAAACAGCAATAATTTCCCTTGAAGGACATCCAGGTTGGACTATAGATAAAACCTTTTATGCATATGTCAATTATAAACTAAAGGGACCGTATACTCCAGAATTTTTATTGTTTAAAAAGATAGATAATCCCTTTATTAACCATTCCCCAGTTTTGCATAACCGATATATAAATACACTTTTTAACTCTGTGATTACCTTGTATCTAAGCCTCTGCAGACTGCCCCCTTATTTCATTTCTTTTGCCAGACTTGCATTTTAGCCAATCAGTGCTGATTTATAAATAACTCAGCGGGAGTGAGCACAATGTTATCTATATGGCACACATGAACTAAAGCTGTCTAGCTCTGAAAAACTGTCAAAATGCACTGAGATAAGAGGCGGCCTTTAAGGACTTAAAAATTAGCATATGAGCCTACCTAGGTTTAGCTTCCAACAAAGAATACTAAGAGTACAAAGCAAATTTGATGATAAAAGTAAATTGAAAAGATGTTTAAAATTGAACGCCTAATCTGAATCATGAAAGTTTCATTTTGACTAGACTGTCCCTTTAAACTGAACACCCACGCCGAAAAAAAGTCCTGTCACTCCATGAATTCCTGATTGCAGATGACAGCTGCAGGTGGGAATGACAGTTTTGCCATGACCAATCAGAAAGAAGGATTACACTGTCTACTCTGGCATTCCGTGAAGATCTGATTGGTGTAGCTTCTGATATGTTTAACTACATTTTCTGGTTTATATAATTTACGAATTTGAGGGTTTTACTAATTAGATCTTCTAATGAACAAGAATGGCTTACTAATAGGGGGGAAAAAGGGATTTCACATGGGAATTCAGAAGATTAGAATGGGGTCCTCTGCTGTATAGCTACGTTAGAATTCAGTGTTTCTTACACAGTTGTACGTAAACCTTACCTGCCCATTTTTCAAGCCCACAAGGAGCCCCTCTCTTCCTGGCGGCCCACCGATAACCTTGATGTAACGAATCAGAGACTCCATCATCCATTCGCGCTCCTTTACACCTTTGAAGGACAAACACTGCAGACGCTTCTCCTAAAACAGCGACTATACTATATTAAAATGCAGTCGAACCTGATATTAACTAGTTAATAACTTCATAATAAAACAAATTTTAAAATTATTTTATACCTTAGTCACTAAATAATCGGTTAAGCCTAGAATGAGGGCAAGCCCTTACTTTTCTTTAAAGGGACAATCTGATGAATAATCAACATTCTCTAATTCTTAATAGCATGTCATTTGTGCATTAGTGAAGCTATATAACTATGTTTCTCCGCAAAGGGGTTAAATACATAGGTAAAGTTCCACTTGGGAGCCACAAGCATTACAGCTCCTAAGTAAAGCATGGCCAGTCAACCAAAAAGGAACAAAAGTCATATGTAGCTACTAAGCACTGGCTGTGTGCTGCTCAGAGACTACAATGCTTGCAGCTCTTTAGTGGGATTTTACCTATGTGTTTATTATTACATTTATACTGCACAATTGAGCTAAACTAAAAAGTATATGATGTATCTTCCATTAAAAAGTTAGAATTGTAAGCAGAAAAATTTCCAAAGCATGGGACTATGTAAATCAGAAGAGAAGAATCCCACAACAAAACATAAAACATGTACAGTGACAAGCATACTGAGAGCAGCAATATGAACACACCTGACATAGGATGATATGTTGTGAACACACCACTAGCAAGCTGCATTCAAACTTCTTGCTGATTTTTTCCTTGACCCTGTAATGCATGTCTGAGGCGTCATCAGAATATAGCTCATAGACCAGGATCCTCTCAGGCATCTGAATGGCCAATCTGTTTTTGTAGATCGCTATTTTCTTCACCAGCTCTCTGCACTTAATCCTAACTGTGATGGAAAGGAAAGATAAAGACGTGTCACTTGACACTTCCACAGCCTGCCCCCCCCCCACCATAAAATGTTTTTTTATTTATTTTTTTATTTTTGCTGCTGCTGACAAATATGACAGTCAGAGACTGTACAGCCAGTATATGGAATTGTACGTCTGTCCTAACAGTCAAAATAAGATATTACCAGCATGTGTCGGAATTGGTAGCAAACATATTAAATGACTATGAAAATTATAATAAAATATGGGACTACGGGATTCCGATTCATAATAAATCATTAATTTCCTGACTAACCATAACTACATATAGAGGGTAACACGTTTAGGTATCTTTTCTCTTGATACTTATTATAACTAAGATAAGTGTCAGAAATGCCCTACAGACCTTTAATGTTTGTGCTATTGTCTATAAAGTTTGCTCAGTATGTCCTCTCCATAGACCACCCATATATGTGTGTGATTGCCTAATGACCTAAACCAATTTGTGTATTACATACATTTATTACTAAATCCAGATTTTTAAAAAAATATATATATTCAACATTTTATTCTCATTATAGTTTAAGGAGTGATGAGATTATATATTGTTCATTTACTTATAAATCAATAAAAAAAGAAATTATAACATACTAAAGAAACATGAAACCTATCATTTTTCTCTCTTGATTCAGATAGAAATGAACATGGAAAGTTGTTCACTCTATTATAAAAGTTTCCTTCATTCTCTTGGTATCCTATATTGAATGCACTATTGCAGTGCTTTCCAAACTGTGTGTCGGGACACACTAGTGTGTCGGCAGCAGTGTGTAGGTGTGTCCCTGCTTCAGCACAAATTTTTTTAAATTTAATTTTTTTTAACATTTTTTTTTTTTGGTTTCTGACTTTCTGCCTGCCTGCTTCGCATATCACATGGTTGACACGCGATTGATACCTAGGGGCAGCACATTGGCTCCTGACTGCACTTGTAGTCTCCTTAATTGGCTCGTGACTGCATGTGTAGTCAGTGAGTGGGACAGCAATGTGTTTGCAGCACGGCAGTAGTCAATTGGACTCACCAAGCTCTGAGGGCGGCAGCTTAAACGCTGAGCTGAAGTCAGAGGTTTTTTTTTATGCAGCTAGCTCCCAGTAGTGCATTGCTGCTCTAGCTCTTGATATATGGATAGGAAGGGGAAGCTTAAAAATGCTTGATGATGAAATGCGAGTGTCTTTATCTAATATTCCACCAAATATTCTGAAATTGTGTTCATCCCATCAACCTCATACATCACATTAAAATAGTAAGTAGCCGTTGGTGTTATTAAACTTTTTTTAATTCTTGCACACTTACATACTGTTACTTGTAAATACATTTCATTATTATATCATTTATGTATGTGTTCGTATCTCTTAAAGCAGTTTAACCTCCTGTTTGCCAGTACAACTGAATTACTGTGTCGCAAAATGATGTAGGTCTAAAAAGTGTGTCACCAACATAAAAAGTTTGGAAAGCTCTGCACATTTTGGGAGCTAGATGAACACGTCAGATGAGCCAATTACAAGGAAATGACAAGGCATATACGTGCAGCCACCAAGGGGACTATGATTACATGTTTGTGTAAGGAAAGACTGAATGATATCCAGTATTACATCCACAATCAGTGATAAATCAGTCTCTGGTATACACTTAAAGGGACATTCCAGTCAAAATTGGAATCCACGTGCAGCATTACAGTTTTGAATAGAAACCTTTTGGTCATTTTATTAACAAAAATGCTTCTAATAAAAGATATAGCGGTTTAAAAAAGTGTATTAAAGGGACAGTCCACTCCAACATTTTCTTTCATGATTGGATAGAACATACCATTTTAAACAACTTTCCAATTTAATTATATTATCAAATTTTCTTCATTATCTTGTTATCATTTGCTGAAGGAGCAACATTGCACTAATGGCAGCTATCTAAACACATCTAGTTAGCCAATCACTAGAGACAAATGTATACAGGCACCAATCAGCAGCTAGCTCCCACTAGTGTAGGATATGTGTGTATTCTTTTTCAATAAGGAATAACAAGAGAACAAAGCACATTTGAAAATCTAAGAGAATTTAAAAGTATCTTAACCCCTTAAGGACAAGGCCATTTTTCAATTTCTTTCCCTTAAGGACCAGGGCTATTTTTACATTTCTGCGGTGTTTGTGTTTAGCTATAATTTTCCTCTTACTCGTTTACTTTACCCACACATATTATATACCGTTTTTCTCGCCATTAAATGGACTTTCTAAAGATACCATTATTTTCATCATATCTTATAATTTACTATAAATTTTTTTTATAAAATATGAGGAAAAAAATGCAAAAACACACACTTTTTCTAACTTTGACCCCAAAAATCTGTTACACATCTACAACCACCAAAAAACACCCATGCTAAATAGTTTCTAAATTTTGTCCTGAGTTTAGAAATACCCAATGTTTACATATTCTTTGCTTTTTTTGCAAGTTATAGGGCAATAAGCACAAGTAGCAGTTTGCTATTTCCAAACAACTTTTTTTCAAAATTAGCGCTAGTTACATTGGGACACTGATATCTTTCAGGAATCCCTGAATATCCCTAAACATGTATATATTTTTTTTTAGAAGACATCCCAAAGTATTGATCTAGGCCCATTTTGGTATATTTCATGCCACCATTTCACCGCCAAATGCGATCAAATAAAAAAAATTGTTCACTTTTTCACAATATTTTTCACAAACTTTAGGTTTCTCTCACTGAAATTATTTGAAAACAACTTGTGCAATTATGGTATAAATGGTTGTAAACGCTTCTCTGGGATCCCCTTTGTTCAGAAATAGCAGACATATATGGCTTTAGTGTTGCTTCTTGGTAATTAGAAGGCCGCTAAATGCAGCTGCGCACCACACGTATTATGCCCAGCAGTGAAGAGGTTAATTAGGGAGCTTGTAGGGTTAATTTTAGCTTTAGTGAAGTGTAGTAGACAACCCAAAGTATTGATCTAGGCCCATTTTGGTATATTTCATGCCACCATTTCCCCGCCAAATGCGATCAAATAAAAAAAAACGTTCACTTTTTCTCACAAACTGTAGGTTTCTCACTGAAATTATTTACAAACAGCTTGTGCAATTATGGCATAAATGGTAAATGCTTCTCTGGGATCCCCTTTGTTCAGAAATAGCAGACATATATGGCTTTGGCGTTGCTTTTTGGTAATTAGAAGGCCGCTAAATACCGCTGCGCATCACACGTTTATTATGTCTAGCAGTGAAGGGGTTAATTAGGTAGCTTGTAGGGAGCTTGCAGGGTTAATTTTAGCTTTAATGTAGAGATCAGCCTCCCACCTGACACATCACACCCCCTGTTCCCTCCCAAACAGCTCTCTTCCCTCTCCCACCCCACAATTGTCCCCACCATCTTAAGTACTGTCAGAAAGTCTGCCAGTACTAAAATAAGGTATTTTTTTTAAAAAATAAAAAATATATTTTTAGCATATTTACATATGCTGATGTGTAGGATCCCCCCCCCAAACAGCTCTCTAACCCTCCCCCTCTACCTTATTGGTAGCCATCTTGGGTACTGGCAGCTGTCTGCCAGTACCCAGTTTACAAAAAAATGCTTTTTTTTTAATTTTATTCAATATTTCTGTAGTGTAGTTCCCCCCCCCCCCAAGACCAACCCCCCACCCCTCCCAGATCCCTTAGATGCTTTTTTTTTTTAAATTAAATTTTAGACACTTTTACTAAAAACATTTTCTGTAGTGTAGTCGTTCCCACCCGCTTCCACCCCGTGCACGCGCCTCCGTGCGTGCCCCCGGCTATCCCGCCCACAATCACGCCCCCCTTGACGTCATAGGTCACATCGATGGCCGCCCACCCACCAACGATACCGGCCATCGATGTCCGGTGCAGAGAGGGCCAAAGAGTGTCTCTCTCTGCATCGGATGGCCAAGGGGTGTTATTGCAGGATGCCTCGATATCGAGGCATCACTGCAATAACCGGAAAGTGGCTGGAAGCGATCAGGATCGCTTCCAGCCGCTTTAAACCCCTAATGTCATACAGGGTACGTCGCTGGTCTTTAAAGACCAGGTTGTGCAAGACGTACCCTGTACGACATGAGTCGTTAAGGGGTTAAAAAGGCATGCTCTATCTCTGGCTGAATCAAGCAAGTTTAATTTTGACTTTCCTATCCCTTTAAGTATGCACCATCATTTTAAAGACAGCACTTGCTCAGAGAGCCTAAGGTGCTTGTATCATCTGGTAATGACTCAATTTGTTTATTGCTGACATGATACAAGCCCCACTAGTGCTCTGAGCAGCTGCAGTATTTAACATGCTGGTGCACTGAGAATATCTAGCTATGCTTCACATTCACGTGTAGAGAAAAATGTTAACACTAAAATAGTGCTAACTTTTACTAGAAGCGTTTTTGCAAATGCAAGTATATTGTAAATATGTTTCTATTCAAAGATCTAATTCATCTATGTGCATTTAAATTTTGACCGGAATGTCCCTTTAATATGCCCCATACAACACTTGAGATGTCCAGGATCATCTATGATTTAAAAACAAGTTCAGAACCTAATCATACTTTCCAAAGCCACAAATGCAACAAGTGCACTTGCTGAGCATCTCTACAGAATATTGTTCTCTGTGGTTTTTCCCTTTTCTGATTTAAAAATGTTTGGTGTTAACATCCAAAAGTGCAGAAAATAGGAAAACAATAGCCAAACTGCTGGCCAACATTATACACACTGTTCTTCAACAAGACTTCTGTGTTTTTATTGCCACTAGCCTTATACACTAATGATAAAGCCCTAGAAGCCCAAAAAGGTTTGATCCAACTTGCAGCATGTTCCCTCTTGGCCACAATTACACAGCTCCTCTTTTAAAATGTACGGTTCGTTGAAAAAGCTTGACACACCTAATTCTAAGTACAATAGACAACTTTCAAGGCTTGGTCTACTTTTTTCCTATTTTCGACATAAAGGGCCAGATTACAAGTGGAGCGCTAAATATCGCTTGAGCGCAAGCAATATTAGTGCTCGACTTTGTAATATCAGCGCACGCTAATGTGCGCTGGTATTACAAGTTAAGTGAAATGCAAACATGACCTCGCGTTTGCATTGCTAGGAAGCATTGCGCTTCCATAGCCTGTGAGAGCCTCGCTCTGATGCCGTCAGTGCTGTTTTTTGTTTTTTAACACCCCAACCCGCCAAATTTAAAGTCCCAAAAATTGCCTAGTGCAGTTGTTTTTTATTTTTAAAAAATGTACTTCTAGAAAATGAATCAGGAGATCTGATCTCTGGTTAATTTTCAGAGCTTGCGGTAGCAATTACCAGCCACTTGTAATGGCTGGTTATTTATTGTGCACCCGCAAACAGGCAAATTTGCCCGTTTGCGGGCGCGCAATAATTTAGAGCTTCACTTGCAATCTAGCCCTAAATCAAAGTAAAACAACGAGTGGTATGGAAAGAAAAGACATGGGCCGATCCCCTTTCCATTCTTTATGTCATCTTCATAAGACAGTGACTCCAGTTATGAATAACTGAGTTGTATATGTTACTATTCATGTTCTGCCAACCGTCTTATAAAAGGGCAGGCTTGGATTTTACATGGTTGTCAGAAGTAAAAGAAGAAATACTAATTCAGATCCAGCTGCCTTCAGATGAAGTTCTTCTACGTACCTTTTTGCTCAGTGATGAGATGCTGTACAATGACATCTGTCATGCTGTCCCTATAAGCATAACGATCTTGATAAAGGCCATGTACGGTGCTGAATATCAGCTGGTAGAAGGCAAGTGTCCCATCTTGACATCCAATCACCTGAATGGTACAAAAAAACAATAACTAAGTAGCACAGCCAAGACAATACCTGTGGATCCAAATTACCATAAGGGGCATTTTCTTACCACATAGTTAGAATCGGGTTTCACTCTGCACGTCCACACCCAAGAGTTCTGCTCCCCAATAGTTCCCAGTCTCACTCCATCCTTTGTGTATAGGGACACCTGCTTATCCGAACCACCTAGCACTATATATTCACCTTTGGAGAAGTAACTAATGCAACAAGGGTCACAGTTTAGAGATCTGTCTTTCCCCACCTATAGCACAGAGAAAACCAAAGGACTTTAAACAGTATGAGGGTACATGAAAAGCAATGACAACATTAATCAATATCGTATTATGGAAACTAGCTTCATAAACAGACGATTAACACAGTCCGATTCATATAAGTTACCTGTTTACCACTCAGCTGATAAAAAGATAACTTTTGTCCCCAATCAGCCACCGCCAGGATGTCATTGTGTTCATCCCTAAGGATGCAGAAAGAAATAATATTTAGGCTACACATGAATTGCAGCTGAGCTGGTATAAATTAAATATTAGTGCTTACAATGTATAATTATTTATTATTTGGAAAAAAAACTCAATTATGTTATTGCTTTGCAGTCAGTTCTTTACAATCACTACTGTTTTCTAGTCAGGAACGAAAGCGATTCTAGTCCAATCAATATTAAAGATATGCAAAAGCCTTTACTTGTTCTTCTTCTGCCCCTGCATATATCTGTATATTATACCTTACAATTATAATACATTATATGTCAGTGTATCCAGTTGTAGATCAGGGGTTGTGAACTTTGGTCTACAGCCATATTGCCAGCAAGAAAATGTTTTAGAAGAATATTTGTCATTTGTCACCAGAAAGGTTCACCTCCCATGAGATAATACAGTAATCTCAATGTGTTATGCTTCTAAAGCTGTAATTTATAGCTACTTTGTTAGAAACTGTAGAATATCCTCAGCTGGGGAAGTCAAACAGAATTAGGGATGAGAATAAAAAAAATAACCAAATTGGTCTCAGTATTTAATCTTGAGCATAAACTGTTACTTTTGCAAAAAAAATTTTTTTTATAGACATACATTGTACAGTATGGCCTATACAGGTAACTTAGCTCTCAGTTTACTCTGAGGTTATGTTCCTAAAGGCGCTGATGGAAATAGAATCTATGTAAAATGAACCTACTTATATAAAGATCTATGTAAAATAGAATATATGTAAAATGAACCTACTTATATAATGATCTATGTTAAAAAGAATCTATGTAAAATTAACCTACTTATATAAAGATCTATGTAAAATAGAATATATGTAACATGAACCTACTTATATAATGATCTTTGTAAAATAGAATCTATGTAACATGAACCTACTTATATAAAGATCTATGTAAAATAGAATATATGTAACATGAACCTACTTATATAATGATCTTTGTAAAATAGAATCTATGTAACATGAACCTACTTATATAAAGATCTATGTAAAATAGAATATATGTAACATGAACCTACTTATATAAAGATCTATGTAAAATAGAATATATGTAACATGAACCTACTTATATAATGATCTTTGTAAAATAGAATCTATGTAACATGAACCTACTTATATAATGATCTATGTAAAATAGAATCTATGTAAAATGAACCTACTTATATAAAGATCTATGTAAAATAGAATATATGTAACATGAACCTACTTATATAATGATCTTTGTAAAATAGAATCTATGTAACATGAACCTACTTATATAAAGATCTATGTAAAATAGAATATATGTAACATGAACCTACTTATATAATGATCTTTGTAAAATAGAATCTATGTAACATGAACCTACTTATATAATGATCTATGTAAAATAGTATATATGTAACATGAGCCTACTTATATAATGATCTATGTAAAATAGAATCTATGTAACATGAACCTACTTATATAATGATCTATGTAAAATAGAATCTATGTATCATGAACCTACTTATATAATGATCTTTGTAAAATAGAATCTATGTAACATGAACCTACTTATATAATGATCTTTGTAAAATAGAATCTATGTAACATGAACCTACTTATATAATGATCTATGTAAAATAGTATATATGTAACATGAGCCTACTTATATAAAGATCTATGTAAAATTGAATATATGTAACATGAACCTACTTATATAATGATCTATGTAAAATAGAATCTATGTAACATGAAACTACTTATATAAAACAATGAGTCCCAGGCCTCTCTCAAAAATGACAAATAATGTAATACTATTACACTATTTTATTTAGAGCTCTGATATGCACGTTGAAAATGTAAACAATGTGAAAAAAATCTAAAAAAAGTTATGTGACATATTCTAAAACACTAAATGCCAAAATGCTGTCACTTTAAGTGCAAAGTTTCTCCAATTCCTGTGCAAAGATAGGAAAGTCAAAATTAAACCTGCAAGATTCAGATAGAGCATGTCATTTTAAGTCACTTTTACATTAACTTCCATTTTCAAATGTGTTTTTCGTTCTCTTGGTATACCTTGTTGAAAAAGAATATGGACATATCCTTAACAAATGGAAGCTAGCTGCTGATTGGTGCCTGCACACATTTGTCTCTTGTGATTGGCTAACTAGATATGTTCAAATAGCTGCCAGTAGTGCAATGCTGTTTCTTCAGCAAATAATAACAATAAATTGAAGCACATTTGATAAATTAAATAAATTGGAAGGTTGTTTAAAATTGTATGTTCTACTCTTATCATGAAAGAAAATGTTGGGGGTTTTCTGTCCCTTTAATAAACTCCTACATAGTTTTCAGATAATTTATTGCTGGTAATTTATCCTTTTCAAAGAGAGTTCACGTAAATTGCAATATGGCTCTCCCTTCTATTTGTACAACCACTGGCCTATATACAGCTATCTATATACACAATCTACTGAGCCGCGCCATATACATAATGCAGGTCATACATTACATTATCTGTTTATCAGAAGCGTCAGAACGTCCTTTTCATATTGCAAGAATAAGATGTAGGCCTGCCTCTATGTGTGTCTCACTTACTTTGATGGGTTCCAGCATATGGACCACACTGGTGACAAGGATCCTCCAGGACGCTCGATTTTCACTTTTTCCTCTCCATTTTTGTTCCGTATGCTCACTACGCCATTGAACATACCAAGTGCAAGATACTGCCCATCATTTGTCCAACTGACCAGGAATGCAAAGACAAAACAGACAGAAGCTCACTAAATGCACGTGATACGCAATGCGTTCCCAACACACAAACTTTAAAGGGACATTGAACTGTAAAGACTTTAATTAGTGTTGTACAACCCAAGGCTGGTCTGTCACAGTGCAGCCTGACAGAGTTTTTTATCCAGCAAACACTTGTAAAAATTATATAACGTTCCTCTCTCACATAGAGGTGTTTTACAGCACTTTCAATTTATATTACCCTAACATTTGTATGTGAAGAACGTGGTTAATAGGTTTACAGTGGCACATTCAACTGTGATCTTAGACCATTTCATATACCTCTTCATGGGGTCTATTTGAATCAGTTAGGGGGGGGGAAGTATGTCTATGACAGAGATATCACGTTGTGTATGTCTGGATTAAATTAACTTTATTTTAAACTTAACTTTTATTTGTATCACTTTATACAATAACACCCAAAAGTTCCGAAATAATGACCCTGCAACTTAATCAAAACACTTGAACTCAGATATTGTATATAGCAGTGCTTATTAGTTTCTGTCCTCTGGATCCCAAACATGCCAGATTCTCAAGACATCTGAACTAAAGCGCAGGTGAATAATCAGCTGAAGGTTGAGAGCAGGTTAGTAACCATGGTTACTGATCAGCTGACTGTATGCTCTAGAATGGGTATCAGGCAAGTGTGGCTTGTTGGGGGTCCTGAGAACTGGAATCAAGCAGCTCTGGTATATAGAACTTGGGGTAGTGAGTGGGAAAAGATAAAGGTCAAAATAATCATAAAATCATATATTGTGTACTGTACACTACCTGACGTTATAATGTGTTTGTTAGTTCTGGTAAAACTATTCATATATGCAGCACTAGAGACACTGATCTGCCAATTGAATTAATACTCTGTCTTTTATAAGTCCTGTAGCCTTTTCCTTCTCCCTTATTTGTTTCCCATTGCTTTATAAAAATAAGAGCATTTTCTGGCAAGCAAAATAAAATGGTGAAGTCTTCCTTAAACAAACCCCCTTGATGTGTGTTTCACATAAAGCTTGTTCGGATTGTGTTAAAAAAACAGCATCAATTTACTTGTTTGTAAAATGAGACATTTTCAGTGTAGCCACTGCATGCAGGGGATAAGGGAGCTGACATTGCAGAACTTAAGTTCTACTGTCATGAATTTTGCAGAAAAATCCTCTACTGAGCATTGGCAAGAAACTGACTGAAGCTACTGTGTCTCCTAGCAACCACTTTTACTCCTTAGCCTTCCTGTAGAGACCACAGCCCCCTTGTGGACCATGCACAAATTAAGTTAAAAAACATAAATAAATAAAAAAGGTAAAATCCTTTTTAAAATGATGAATAATGCATATTGCAATCATTTATATTAAATATAACCCACTTCTCAATACTTTGTTTATTACAATAAAAATACTGTTTTATATCCCTTTAAACATTACAAAAGTGCAGCATGAGAACACGTTGCTTGGTAACTTTGGATTACTCCTTTTATGTGCAAAAATAAACTTAAAAACTTGTCTGTAAAAAATATAAATGTTTAACTTTACATAAAAACCGGAGGTGTGTTTCACAATTAAAGATACAGACAACCCAATGAGTAAAGCCAACAGGATCCGGCTCCCAGAAGGCATTTCCTGTTGCAATCCTCAGACTGTAGAGGGCAGTAAACACCTAATGTCCTCTAGAGCAGTGTTTCTCAACCGCGGTCATCAAGTACCCCCAACAGTCCAGGTTTTCATTATAGCTGAACTAGCGCACAGGTGAAATAATCAGTTGATGGACGAACGCAGGATGGTTACCATGGTTACTGATCAGCTAATTATTTCACCTGCGCTCTAGTTCAGCTATAATAAAAACCTGGACTGTTGGGGGTACTTGACGACCGCCGTTGAGAAACACCGGTCTAGAGAACTATCACTATTATGTGATTTATGATTACCTGCAACAGGTGATTTTGCTGTTCACTTTATGTTTGGAAACAGATTTCTGCTCTGGAGACCAAAGACCTAAATCAAATAGAAATATATTAATGAGTTTTGAGTAACAATGTTATTTTTTTTTACTTTTTAAGTGAGATCTCAACACAATTTCCTCTGTAAAACAAATTCTAACATTTAGTGACCTATAGAGAATTGGTAAAGAGCAAACAAACAAATGAGAATATAACACAGTTATATCTTAAACGTAAAACTAGTGCATCTCAAATACAGGGGATAAAAGGACACTGAACCCAATTTTTTTATTTCATGATTCAGATAGAGTAGGCAATTTTAAACAACTTTATAATTTACTCTTATTATTATTTTTTCTTTGTTCTCTTTTTATCTTTATTTGAAAAAGCAGGAATGTAAATCTTAAGAGCCAGCCCATGTTTGGTTCAGCACCTGGGTAGCGCTTGCTGATTAGTGGCTAAATGCAGTCACCAATCAGCAAGCGCTACCCAGGGTGCTGAACTGAAAATGGCCCGGCTCCTAAGCTTAGATTCCTGCTTTTTAAAATAAAGATAGCAAAAGAACGAAGAAAATTTGATAATAGGAGTAAATTAGAAAGTGGTTTAAAATTGCTGCTCTATCTGAATCATACAATTAAAAAATTGGGTTTAGTGTCCCTTTAATCACAATCTTTCCGATATCAGCTCCTGAGGTTTCATTTTCGTCCATTATGGTAAGAGTGTTTTTTTAAGTGAACACAATACAATATACAAAATAGATTTGGCCGTTAAAAGTCCACAGCCCTAAAATACTTTTTTTACTTAAAAACTTACCAAAAACATCTTTTTTCAGTTCTAAAGTGGATGTCATTGGGATTGAAACTGGGAAACCAACCGCAACTTAAAAAATACAATGACCCTTTCACATCTCTTAAAAGTAATTGTTCTAGTTAAATAAAGCATTACATGTTGGTGAACTTTGCAAAAAACATTAAAAGGGACAGTAAACACCAACAATGCTATTGTTTAAAAATATAGATAATCCCTTTATTTACCATTCCCCAGTTTTGCATAACCAACACTGTTATAGAAATATACTTTTTACCTCTGTAATTACCTTGTATCTAAGCTTCTGCTGACTGCCTCCTTATCTCAGATCTTTTTACAGACTTGCATTTCAGGCAATTAGTGCTGACTCTTAAATAACTCCACGTGAATGAGCACAATTATCTATATGACACACATGAACTAAAGCCCTCTAGTGGTGAAAAACCATTCAGATAAGAGGCGGCCTTCAAGGTCTTAGAAATTAGCATATGAGCCTGCCTAGGATTAGCTTTCAACTAAGAATACCAAGAGAACAAAGCTAATTTGATGATAAAAGTAAATTATAAAGTTGTTTAAAATGACATGTCCTATCTTATTCATGAAAGTTTCATATGGACTTTACTATCCCATTAATTACACAAAAATCTTGGTGTGTTTTCATTGCTTAGGTATATGTACGTTATATTTGCTTTTAGAACAACTGGATGTTTTCCCACACTCGTTGCAATATGACTGACAATTTGAGGTTTAAAGGGACACTGAACCCAACCAAATGTTTTCTTTCATGATTCAGATAGAGCAGGCAATTTTAAGCAACTTTCTAATTTACTCCCATTATCAATTTTTCTTCGTTCTCTTGCTATCTTTATTTGAAAAATAAGGCATCTAAGCTAAGGAGCCAGCCAATTTTGGGTTCAGAACTCTGGACAGCACTTGTTTAATGGTAGGTGAATTTATCCACCAATCAGCAAGAAAACCCCAGGTTGTTCACCAAAAATGGGCCGACATCTAAACTTACATTCTTGCTTTTCAAATAAAGATACCAAGAGAATGAAGAACATTTGATAATAGGAGTAAATTAGAAAGTTGCTTAAAATTGAATGCTCTATCTCAATCACGGAAGACAAAATTTGGGTTCAGTGTCCCTTTAATGAATCTAGACCATATACACAAATATACCTCTAAAATGGTGTCTATTACACATGCACAACATAATATAATTATTCCAAATCATCTTCAAATACTTATAAAGATGTCAATAAGGTCAGTTCGGGACTTTATCAAGTGCCTTTAGGAGTTGAATTCATAAAGCAAAAAATGTTATTTGAAATGTACTGCTGTACCACTTGATACAACACTCCTATGCAAACTGCAACTTCATAGACACAGGAAACACTTCTATTGGAGAAAATATGAAAACCAGAGGAGACTAAAGCCAAGAGTTACTGTAACTTGAAGGGACACTGAACGCCAATTTAAATGCGCACAAAATGACTAACAGCGCTAAAAGAATGCTATATGCATTCCTTGGTTTTATTGCCTTCTTTTACTGTAATTTACATCTGCAAATTGTGCATATTCAAACAGCCCCACCCCTCACTGATGTATGCAGAGCATTGTAAAGTATGTTGCATTTAGCTTTTCTGTATGCGGTGGGGCATGCACGGCTGTGATTCATTGACATTGCTTAGAGCAGTGTTTCTAAACTCCGATCCTCAAGTTTCTATAAAACAAATAATTAATAATATACAGAGTATGTCCCCAAGAGAGGAGCAGAAATGTACTCACCAAAGTCACTGGACGAGCAGGAAGCCAGCTGGTGGGTAACTGGATTGTAGGAGACACATTGTATAGAGTCATTGTGCCTAGAGGGTTAAAAACCACATCATAAAATGACTAAATCACCTCCATATAGTGTGAATACTAAAAATATCTGCGCCAGCTTATACTCTTATAATAGCTACAATAGAGAAACAAATATAAGTTTACAAATGTGGATGTCATTAGGGCTCAGGCAGGCTGCAGTGTGATGTTCAGCAAAATGTTAAAGGGACATTGCAGTGTAACATTTTCTCCACTTTGTGTTCCTAGAGATACATTTTAACTTCTGAACTGTATTAAATAATTTACAAATAGCTCCTTTACCTTTAGCATTTAAAGGGACAGTCAAGTCCAAAATAAACTTTCATGATTCAGTTAGCACATGCAATTGTAAACAACTTTCCAATTTACTTTTATCACCAATTTTGCTTTGTTCTTTTGGTATTCTTTGTTGAAAGCTAAAATAGGTTGGCTCATATGCTAATTTATAAGACCTTGAAGGCCGCCTCTTATCTAAATGCATTTCAACAGTTTTCACCACTAGAAGGCATTAGCTCATGTGTGTCATATAGATAACATTGTGCTCACGCACGTGGAGTTACCTAGGAGTCAGCACGGATTGGCTAAAATGCAAGGATGTTAAAAGAACTGAGATAAGGGGGCAGTCTGCAGAGGCTTTTATATAAGGTAATCACAGAGGTAAAAGGTGTATTAATATAACTGTGTTGGTTATGCAAAACTAGGGAAGTAGTGAAAAACTGTCAAAATGCATTCCGATTTGAGGCGGCCATCAAGGTCTAAGAAATTAGCATATGAACCTCCTAGGTTTAGCTTTCTACTAAGAATACTAAGAGAACAAAGCAAAATTGGTGATAAAAGTAAATTGGAAAGTTGTTTAAAATTACATGCTCTATCTGAATCATGAAAGTTTATTTTGGACTTGACTGTCCCTTTAAGCATAGTGTAGGTAACCTGGCCCTGTTACATGCTAGATAGTAATTGCTACAATCAGTGCATGAGCTAACTTAAAGGGATATGAAACCCACATTTTTCTTTCATGTTTCAGATACAGCAGCCATTTTAAGCAATTTTCTAATTTACTCCTATTATAAAGTTTTCTTCGTTCTCTTGGTATCTTAATTTGAAAAAAACATGAATGTCAGCTTAGGAGAGGGCCCATTTTAGGTTCAGCACCCTGGGTAGCGCTTGCTGATTGGTGGTTACATTTAGACACCAATCAGCAAGCGCTACCCTAGTGCTGAACCAAAAATGGGCCGTCTCCTAAGCTTACATTCCTGCTTTTTTTTAAATAAGATACCAAGAGAACAAAGAAAATTTTATAATAGGAGTAAATTAGAAAATTGTTACAAATTCCTGCTGTATCTGAATCATGAAAGAAAAATGTGGGTTTCATATCCCTTTAATCAAGTCTATATTCATATCATTTGATTGTTTAGGAAATGTAGTTTATGTTGTCATTAGTTGTTGTTTTGTTTAGTTTGATTAAAAGAGGATATAACAAATAGAAAATGATAAAATGCTTGAGACAAACAAATTCCTCCAAAAAAAAAAAAAAAAAAAAAAATAAAGTAGGGTCTAGAATTTGAAAGGGATATTGTAGTGGAAAATTAAATGTTATATTTGTTACAGCATGCCATTCCTACACTACTCACTTTGGAGCTCTATGTGTTTAACCCCCGCAAAGAAGTTAGAGGGACATGAAACCCAAAATTGTTCTAGTGTGATTCAGATAGAACATACAATTTTAAACAACTTTCCAGTTTACGTCTATTAGGAAATGTGTTTTCATTCTCTTGGTATCCTTTATTGAAGAAGTAATACTGCACTACTGGGAGCTAGCTGAGCACATTGAGAGACCCAATGACAAGAGGTATATGCAGTACTGTTTTAGGCATGTGTGAAAAAATGCTGTAAAGTAACAATGCTTTCAAAAATGTTAATAGTTTATTTTCATCAATTAGCAAAATGAGTGAACAGAAGAAACATTTAAATCAAGTCAATATTTGGTGTAACCACCATTTTCCTTAAAGTGAATGTAAATTTTGATGCTAAAGTGCCCGTTTTTTAAAAATTTGATTAAAAACAGGGGCACTTTAATTCATCAAAATTTACATTTCACTCCTGTTGTGAAAAAAAAAAACTTACCTTTTAATCTTGACAGCCGCTCCAGCTTCCTCTGTCCGTCGCAAAGCCTCTTACTGGGTTTAAAATGAGGAATCCGGCTTCCTCCAATCACAGTGTTGAATCAGACACTGATTCCCCCGAGGGGGAAGCCGTGATTGAAGGATGACCGATCCATCATTTCTGACATCAGAAATGGTTTGCGACGACCGGGAGAATCGCTGGAGTGGCTGTCAAGATTAAAAGGTAAGTTTTCTTTCACGAGTGAAATGTAAATTTTGATGAATTAAAGTACCCCTATTTTTAATCAAATTTTTAAAAACCGGGCACTTTAGCATCAAAATTTACATTCACTTTAAAAACAGCATCAGTTCTTCTAAGTAGATGCCTGCTACAAACCGTTGCACAGTACTGTATATGCAGCCACCAATCAGCAGCTAAATCCTAGTAGTGCATTGCTGCTCCTGAGCACACCAAGGTATCTTTATCAACAAATGAAAACAAGAGAACAAAGCAAATTAGATTATAGAAGTAAATTGTAAAGTTGTTTAAAATTGCTTGTTTTATTTAAATTATAAAAGAACAATTTTACGTTCCGTGTCCCTTTAACCCCTTAAAGGGACATAAAACAAGTTGGGATAGAGACAAAATATAATAATATGTACTTTAATTACTTTACCTGCAAATTTATACTGCAGTGCCTCGCCATTAACCCTTTCTTTTTTAAGTTTCCAAATTGTACAGCTCTAACTCCTCCCACACATTTCCTTCTACGGCTGCATCTAAATCTACCTTTGCTTTTGGTAGAATGCAGAAGTGCACACTCATTATCTGCGCCTAGAATCAAATAAGCTGCTGCGAAATACAATGCTTGTGTTTCTGTAGCTTAACACTGATAAGGGGGGGGGGTGGATCAGACTACTCCAGAAAGCATGGCTATGTAAGTCATTTTGCTTATTTTTGAAAAATATTTTAAAATACTTGCCAGTAATTTTGAAACAATTTTTTTTATGTAAACTATTTTTACTTCATTAGCACGTTTAGGATATGCACAGATCTCAACATGTTTTATGGCACTTTAAGGACTGGAGTTTATTGTTCAGTTTTTTTTTTATTCTTTTTTATTTTGTTTTATTGAGGACATAGAGAAAAAAATGAAATATCATACAAGCAAAAATATATATACGCTGACATCTAGATTGTATACAGAGCTTGACTGATCTAACAATATTGACAGAAATAAAATTAAAAAAAAATTGTCTTCATTTTTATCCCTTTAAATATCCAATTGGACCTCTCACAGATATTTGTTAAACAACACAGTGATTCATTTTAAAGTAAGATCCTGGCCGAACATCATATGCAACTTTTACCCCAACTACCACGGAATTTTGCTATCACTCAGTTTAAACAGAAATAGAGAATTTGTCTACTGAAACTATATATTTTTTTGGCAGTGGATGACATTTTCAACTAACTATTTAGTTATATAATTAAAGGGACATGAGACACAAAATTTTTCTTTCATGATCCATGAATTTTGACTTTCCTATCCCTTTAACCCCTTAACGACCAAGGACGTACGCCACACGTCCTCAAAAAAAATACACTTAATGACCGAGGACGTGTGGCGTACGTCCTTGGTCTGGAAAGCAGCTGGAAGCGATCCTGCTCGCTTCCAGTTGCTTTCCGGTTATTGCAGTGATGCCTCGATATTGAGGCATCCTGCAATAACCTTTTTTAGCAATCCGGTGCAGAGAGAGCCACTCTGTGGCCCTCTCTGCACCGGACATCACCGGCTAAATTCGTTGGTGGGTGGGAGCCGGTTCGGGAGGCGGCCATCGGTGGCCTTGATGATGTGTAGGGGGGCGGGATCGTGGGCGGGGGTGATCGGAGGCGCGCACGGGAGCCAGCGCGCGCGTGCACGGGAGGGCTGGGGCGGGCGCGTGCACGGGGAGGGAGCGAGTGGGAACCGCTACACTACAGAAAAAAAGTTTGTATCAAAAGTTTAATTTAAGTTTAAGTTAATAAGAAATAGTGTTAATCTATATAAAATACCTTAATCAGGGGGTGGGGGATTGGTCTGTGGGGGGAAGCTACACTACAGAAAAATAACATAATCATTAAAAAAAAAAAAAAAATTTCTTGCAAACTGGGTACTGGCAGACAGCTGCCAGTACCCAAGATGGCCCCCAATAAGGCAGAGGGGGGGGTTAGAGAGCTGTTTTGGGGGGGATCAGGGAGGTTGGGGGCTAAGGGGGGATCCTACAAACTAGCATATGTAAATATGCTGAAAATGTATTTTATTTTTTTTTAAAAAAAAACACTTTTATTTTAGTACTGGCAGACTTTCTGCCAGTACTTAAGATGGCGGGGACAATTGTGGGGTGGGGGAGGGAAGGGAGCTGTTTGGGAGGGATCAGGGGGTCTGATGTGTCAGGTGGGAGTCTGATCTCTACACTAAAGCTAAAATTAACCCTGCAAGCTCCCTACAAACTACCTAATTAACCCCTTCACTGCTAGCCATAATACACGTGTGATGCGCAGCAGCACTTAGCGGCCTTCTAATTACCAAAAAGCAACGCCAAAGTCATATATGTCTGTTATTTCTGAACAAAGGGGATCCCAGAGAACCATTTACAACCATTTGTGCCATAATTGCACATGCTGTTTGTAAATAATTTTAGTGAGAAACCTAAAATTGTGAAAAATTTAGCGTTTTTTTTAATTTGATTGCATTTGGCGGTGAAATGGTTGCATGAAATATACCAAAATGGGCCTAGATCAATACTTGGGGTTGTCTACTACACTACACTGAAGCTAAAATTAACCCTAGAAGCTCCCTACATGCTCCCTAATTAACCCCTTCACTGCTGGGCATAATACACGTGTGGTGCGCAGTCGCATTTAGCAGCCTTCAAATTAGTAAAAAGCAAAACCAAAGCCATATATGTCTGCTATTTATGAACAAAGGGGATCCCAGAGAAGCATTTACAACCATGTATGCTATAATTGCATAAGTTTTTTGTAAATAATTTCAGTGAGAAACCTAAAGTTTGTGAAAAAAATTGTGAAAAAGTGAACAATTTTTTTTATTTGATCGCATTTGGCGGTGAAATGGTGGCATGAAATATACCAAAATGGGCCTAGATCAATACTTTGGGATGTCTTCTAAAAAAAAATATATACATGTCAATGGATATTCAGGGATTCCTGAAAGATATCAGTGTTCTAATGTAACTAGCGCTAATTCTGAAAAAAAGTGGTTTGGAAATAGCAAAGTGCTACTTGTATTTATGGCCCTATAACTTGCAAAAAAAGCAAAGAACATGTAAACATTGGGTATTTCTAAACTCAGGACAAAATTTAGAAACTATTTAGCATATGTTTTTTTTGGTGGTTGTAGATGTATAACAGATTTTGGGGGTCAAAGTTAGAAAAAGTGTGTTTTTTTCTATTTTTTCCTCATATTTTATAATTTTTTTATAGTAAATTATAAGATATGATGAAAATAATGGTATATTTTGAAAGTCCATTTAATAGCGAGAAAAACGGTATATAATATGTGTGGGTACATTAAATGAGTAAGGGGAAAATTACAGCTAAACACAAACACCGCAGAAATGTAAAAATAGCCTTGGTCCCAAACGGACAGAAAATGGAAAAGTGCTGTGATCATTAAGGGGTTAAAGAATCATTATAGTGGAAAAATTCCATTCTCTAATTTGTAAGAGCATTAAATATTAACACAAATTACCCTAGAATGCCATCAGTTTATCCCCTGCAGAGGGGAAAAACATAGTTAAAGTACCGCTTATGAGCAACAGAGCATTGCTAGTCCTAAGCGGACAAGGTCGCTATCCCAATCAGAAAGCAGTAGTCACAACCCAGCTGTGTGACTACCACTGCTGATTAGTTGACCCTCAGTGACCCCCCTTTGGGGGGTTTAAACACACAGAGCGGCAGGGTCAATTTTTCCACTATAATGGAACTTAAAAAGAAAGTAATATCTACTCCAAATATACACATCTCTCTAAAGGTCACAATAAAGCTCTTCAATACAATGATATACATATGATTGCATCAAAGTCTCGACCAGACAGGTACTCACGTGTATTTTAGAATTCCTTCTAATTTGGACGTCCAAATAATAACGCTCTTGTCTGCAGATCCGGAGGCAAATCGTTTACCTGTAGTCAGAAAAAAATAAAATTGCTTTAAATGTAGTAAAATGTAGTAATAAATTATTGGTAAGAGAAAGAAGGTAGAATTTTCAGCAGTAATCCCATACAGGCAAAGAAGAATGTCTGGGGGACAGAACGGAATAATAATAAAAATTAAAAACAATATTTTTAAGCTACTATACAACACAAATAAACAGTGAACACAAAAACTATTGAATACAAAAGTATCCTCCCATGGAGACTACATTTAAAGAGATATAAAAATAACAAAGAAAATCTGATTAAATTGTAAAGTTTTTTTTGTTTTTTTAATTGCATGTTGGAGTCATAAAAGCTTAAAGGGATAGTAATGACCATTAAAATGCATGAGAAATTGCATTTTTAGGTTTATTTGTGTATATGAAATTGCTTGTTTTGTGCTTTTAAACTACACAGCATATTACAATGGGTTGAGCTTGCAGGTGAAATTATATCTTAATATGTTAACACTTTGTGTACACACACTTGCTTCCTTATTTAATATCTGTTTGTAAACCAAAGCCCAATACTTAAAGAGAACAATGGAACATTATAATTTCATTAAAAAGGGACAGTCTGGTCAAATTTAAACTTTCATGATTCAGATTGGGAATTCAATTTTAAACAACTTTCCAATTTACTTTTATCATCAAACTTCCTTTGTTCTGTTGGTATTCTTTGTTGAAAGCTAAACATGGGAAGGCTCATATGCTAATTTCTAAGCCCTTGAAGGCCGTCTCTTATCTCAGTTTTTCACAGCTAGACAGCGCAAGTTCATGTGTGCCATATAAATAACATTGTGCTCACTCACATAGTTATTTATGAGTCAGCACTGATTGGCTAAAATGCAAGTCCTGTCAAAAGAACTGAAATAAGGGGCAGTCTGAAGAGGCTTAGATACAATGTAATCATAGAGGTAAAAAGTATATTAATATAACAGTTTTAATTGCTCTAAACTAGGTAATGGGTAATAAAGGGATTATCTATTTTTTTAAATAATACAAAATCTGGAAAAAACTGTCCCTTTAATTAACTCTTCTACACCCCACTGGGAGCGTATTTTTTTCTGCTAGCTGTGTTTACATTGCCTGACCATAGTCTGTACTTTAGACCAGAAACGTTCAGTATAGGTGGGGATACCACAGGCTAAATCAGCTATTTTAAATGCCGAAATGAGGGTTAGGAGCTACTTATAAAACAATTTAGTACAATCCAGCAGGTAAAATGGATCATTGGGAATAAATAAAAGGGGATAAACTGTCCCTTTAATTGTGACTTCCATGTATTTTTTTATCATCTTGTCATGCATGCAAGGAAACAAAGTTATTAAGCTGCTGATATAGATGTTTACCATCTTTTGCATACGCCACACAATACACTAAATCCTTATGTCCTTTCAGAGGCTGAATTAGACTTCCATCTGATGTGTCGTAAACCTTCATTAAAAAAAAAATAGAAAAAGTAAATTTTATAAAACTTTGAGAGAAAAACAGAAAAACACAAAGAGCATATTTCAAAATAATTTCATACCAAAACTCGATTTCCAGCAGCAACGATAAGCTGAGTTCCATCTGGTTTAAACGCGAGGTCGTATATACTATATTAGAATTCAAAGAGAAAAGGTTAACAAGAGTTGTTTTTTTCTGACACAAGATTCAAACAAGTAAAATTACCCACAATGCTTTATTTTAAGACAGCTAGGTTGGTACATCAAAAAAACTAATTCTAAATACTATGCTCAAGATACAGTTTTGATAAAAAATAGATAAATAATAATTTACTAACTTAAAGTAATAGTCTAGTCAAAATTAAACTTTCATGATTCATATAGAGCAGCAATTTTAAACAACTTTCAAATTTACTCCTGTTATCAATTTTTCTTCATTCTCTTGGTATCTTTATTTTAAAAAAGCTTAAATGTAAGCATAGGAGCCGGCCTATTTTTGGTTCAGAACCTGGGTAGCGCTTGTTAATTGGTGTATAAATGTAGCCATCCAATCAGAAGTGCTACTCAGGTGCTGAACCAAAAATGAAAGTTGCTTAAAATTTTCTGCTCTATCTGAATCATGAAAGTTGAATTTTGAATTGGCTATCCCTTTAAGTTTGAAATATAGAACAAAACTACTTAAATTCATTAAATATTCAACTAACTATCCAGTAAAGGAAAGGTCTCCAACATTTTTCTTTCATGATTCAGATAAAGCATACAATTTTAAGAAACTTTCCAAGTTATTAAATTGACTTTGTTGTTATGGAATTCTTTGTTGAAGACATACCTACGTAGGTAGCGTGCACATGTCTGCAGAAATATATGGCAGCAGTTTTGCAAGAATGCTTTTAAACACCAGATGGCAGCAATGTACTACATTCTTGCAAAACTGCTGCTATATAGTGTTCAAGGCATGTGTCGCCTGTTGAGTCTACCTAATTTCTCTTCAACAAATGATTCCAAAAGAAAAATAAAATAAAATTGATAATATAAGTAAATTGGACACTTTCTTAAAATTTTTACTATAAATCATCAAAAAAATTGAGTTATTCATTGTGTTTCCCTATGGTTTAAAAGAACTCCTATTTCCCCATTTAAAGGGACACTAAACCCAAATGTTTTTCTTTCATGATTCAGGTAGAGCAAGCAAATTTAGGCAACTTTCTAATTTACTCCTATTATCAAGTTTTCGTTTTTTTCTCGCGCTATCTTTATTTGTAAAAACAAAAATCAACGCTAAGGAGCCAGACCATTTTTGGTTCAGATGCTGGATAGCGCATGCTGATTGGTGGCTACAAGTTGTACATTGCTGCCATCTGGTGTTTAAAAGCATTCTTGCAAAACTGCTACCATATATTTCTGCAGACATGTGCACGCTACCTAAATAGCTATCTCCTCAACAAAGAATACCATAACAACAAAGTAAATTTGAACTATGAAAGAAAAATGTTGGGTTTCATGTCTTTTTAAGGTTTTGAATAAAAGCAAACAAAAGTTTTTGTTTAATTTTTTCTTAAAATAAATGCATTTAGGTAGGTAAGAATTTTGTTAAAGGGATAAGAAAGTCAAAATTACACTTGCAGGATTCAGATAGAGCGTATAATTTTAAGACACTTCTTTTTAAAATTCACTTCTATTTTCAAATGCACTTTGTTCGCTTTGTATCCTTTGTTGAAAAAGAATACGCACATATCCTACACTAGTGGGAGCTAGCTGATGATTGGTGCCTGCCTACATTAGTCTCTTGTGATTGGCTAACTAGATGTGTTCAGCTAACTGCCAGTAGTGCAATGCTGTTCCTTCAGCAAAGGATAACAAGAGAATGAAGCAAATTTGATAATAGAAGTAAATTAGAAAGCTGTTTGAAATTGCATGTTCTATCCAAATCATGAACGAAAATGTTGGGGTTTCTTGTCCCTTTTAACATTAATAAAATAAAAATTAACATGAATTTAAATATCAGGTATCACAATATTTCTTCACTCTCTAGTAATTTACTTGATTTAGCTTCTGAAAAAACAGGCTACTAAACCACAAAAATACAAAGGAACTAGACTCTTTCAACTGATATTAGAAAAACAATAATAAATTATGTCCTCCAGATGTAATGTAACGACAACTACTTAAAAGTTACTATGCTTTCAAAACTGGTACAAATAAATGATATTGCTGTCTTTGATAACTGTAGGTTCGGACAACTGTTCCACAATCTGCCTTACTTCAATATTGGTGTTTTAAGAAAAAGCAAATATTGTGCAATGCACATCTGTTCATCTAAAGAAAATGAATTTGTAGGATTTTTGAAATAACATCTGTTACTTGGCACACAAAATACTGAATAATTCTTTCCCTAGCAAGTGTAACAAGGCAAAAATCGCATTGGAGAAAACTGGGCTAGTATGCCCTTTTTTACAGAAGAAATATCAAGTTTGAATAGATAAATAGCTTTGGATTTGGACAGGAATTAGTTGTTATATAACAAACACCCCTAACTGGTGTCAAAGCATAAATGTTCTTGGTTTCTGGAATGGTCTGATTGCTCAAGATATTAAAATTTAAGAATAGAAATAAAATAATTACATAGCAATGGCCTTGTGCTATGCACACTGCACTTGAGAATTGAAAAACTAGTTGTTAGCAACTGGTCCACACGGCACATTTAGAGCTAGATTTCAAGTGGAGCGCTAATTTATTACCCATTTACGGGCACGCAATAAATAGCCAGCCATTGGAAGCACTCAGACCTTTGATCAATTTTAAAAATGTCCCCCAATTGCCCCCAAAATTTAGTGTACTGTGCCTTTAAAAAAAATTTAAAAAAATGTAGCATTTTCAAAAAAAAATTTTATTAATAACTGCAGGGCTAAAACGTGGTGGGTGTGGAATGTTAGAACAAAAACTGCATTAAAAAGTGCCTTTACATTGCGGTCTATGGGAACTGTGTGTTCCCAGTAAATATATATGTATATGCTTATATACATATATATTCATTTATGTGTTAATATGTGTATATACACATATTAAAGCGTAAATATATATGTATATATACATATATATTTACAATCTGCTGCCCATCGCTGCACGACTTACCCCCTTCGCCTCGCTAGTTCTCAAGCCGTGTCTGACGGCATGAGAACGAGGCTCCCATTGGAGCCTATGGAAGCGGGATCTCGTGAGCGTAAAGCTTCCATGCAATGCGAACGCAAGCTCGAGTTCGCATTGTACCTAACTTGTAATACCAGCGCACATTTGAGTGCGCTGGTATTACAAAGTGGAGCACAAATATCGCTTTAGCAAAAGCGATATTTTACGCTCAACTTGTAATCTGGCCCTTAGTGATCCTAAAAATATCATCAATGACTCCTCTATTGTGTGATCAGGCACAGAAGCTCCATAAAACTATCATTCCATACTGATCCAATAAAGAAAAGTTACATATCCGTATTCCACACAGAAAATTTGCTAGCCAGTGGGGGGAGTGTAATACTTTGCAATATTATAACATTTTATGTTTTTAATAAAAGGTTACATAAACTGTCCAAAGTACAAATTAATTGTATCATTTAACATAAATTGATTTAATGATATTTTGTGCAACAAACATTTAAAAAAAAAAATAATAAACTAATTTTAGCTTAAAGGGACATGAAACCCAATTTTTTTCTTTCATGATTTAGAAAGAGCAGGCAATTTTAAACAACTTCCCAATTTATTTCTATTATCTGATTTGCTTTATTCTCTTGATATCATTTGTTGGAAAAGCATATATAACTATGCTCAGTAGCTGCTTATTGGTGGCTGCACATAGATGTCTCGTGTGACTGGCTCAACCATGTGTATTGCTATTTCTTCAACAAAGGATATCTGAAGAATGAAGCAAATTAAATAATAGAAGTAAATTGAAATGCTGTTTAAAATGGTATTCTCTATCTGAACCATAAAAGAAAAATTGGGGTTTCATGTCTCTTTAATATTGGCTTAATGTGAATGTCAATTCTGATGCTAAAGTGCCCGGTTTTTAAAAATTTGATTAAAAACAGGGGCACTTTAATTCATCAAAATTTACATTTCACTCGTTGTGAGAAAAAAAAAAAAAAAAAAAAACTTACCTTTTAAACTTGACAGCCGCTCCAGCTTCCTCCACCCGTCGCAAAGCCTCTTCCTGGGTCTAAAATGATGAATCCGGCTTCCTCCAATCACGGCATTGAATCAGACACTGATTCCCCCAGGGGGGAAGCCGTGATTGGAGGATGACCTATCCATCATTTCTGACATCAGAAATGACTTGTGACGATCGGAGGAAGCTGGAGCTGCTGTCAAGATAAAAAGGTAAGTTTTTTTTCACAACAGGAGTGAAATGTACATTTTGATGAATTAAAGTGCCCCTGATTTTAATCGAATTTTTTAAAAAAGGGCACTTTAGCATCAAAATTGACATTCACTTTAAATTTTAAACGGTCAGTAAAATCAGCTGGGTGGGTCACACTAAATAGACCCTGAAAAACACTACATATGCTAGATGTTGCTTGAATTTTAGTTATTTATCAAGACAAATCATTTAGATGTGGAGTAAACGTATCTTAGAACTGTTTATGCGTTTAGATCCAGTTTCAGATAATCCCACTCTTTTCTGTTTCATATGCCAAAAAAATTATTTAAAAAGTTAAAAAAAATTAAATCAGTTTGCTATGTGGTTGGCAGTAAAAAAAATAAACTGGTTCACTTGACTCCATAAAGTTACTTATTGCTTTACAGATTTTATGTAATTCAGACACTGATTTTTTTTGTCATTCTGTTACCACTAAATGTTCACACTTAAAAGGGACACTAAACCCAAAGTTTTTATTTTGTGATTCAGACAGAACAGCAATTTTAATCAACTTTCTAATTTACTCCTATTATCAATTTTTCTTCGTTCTCTTGCTATCTTTATTTGAAAAAGAAGGCATCTAAGCTTTTTTTCGTTTAGAATACTGGACAGCACTTTTTTATTGGTCGATTAAATTAATCCACCAATCACCAAGAACAACCCAGGTTGTTCACCAAAAATGGGCCGGCATCTAAACTTACATTCTTACTTTTCAAATAAAGATACCAAGAGAATGAAGAAAATTTGATAATAGGAGTAAATTAGAAAGTTGCTGCTCTATCTGAATCACGAAAGAAAAAACTTGGGTTCAGTGTCCCTTTAAAAGGATACTAAACCCAAATTGTTTATTTAATTATTAAGATAGAGAATCAATTTTAATCAACTTTTTAATTTACTCCTATTATCAATTTTTCTTCATTCTCTTGGTATTTTTATTTAAAAAGCAGCAATGTAAAGCTTAAGAGCCAGCCCATTTTAGGTTCAGCACCCTGGGTAGCGCTTGCTTATTGGTGGGTACATTTAGCAAACCAATAAGCAAGCATAACCCAGGCTCTCAACCAAAAATGGGTTGTCTCATAAGCTTTACATTCCTGCTTTTTAAATAAAAATAGCAAGAGAACGAAGAAAAATTGATAATAGGAGTAAATTAGAAAGTTGCTTAAAATTGCTGCTCTATGTGAATCATGAAATAAAAAAATTGGGTTTAGTATCCCTTTAAAAGGGACAGTAAAGCCAAAAAATGTATTTTGTGATTAAGATAGAGCATGCAATTTTAACCAACTTATCAATTTATTTCTATTTTCTAATTTGCTTTGTTCCTTTGGTATCCTTTGTTGAAAAGCAAACATAGGTAGACTCAGGAGCAGCAATACACTACTGGGAGCTGATCCTGATAGGTTGCTGCATATGTATGCTTCATGTCAATGGATTACCCAATGTATTCCGATAGTTCCCACTAGTGTGTTGCTGCTCCTTCAACAGAGGATAGCAAGAGAATGAAGCAAATTAGATAACAAAAGTAAATTGGTTAAAATTGTATGATCTGTCTGAATCATGAAAGAAAAAAAAATAGATTTCATGTCCCTTTAAAAAACATTTCATTTTTTATAAAATAATATTCGTTATATTTTTTTATACATTGAAATGTTTTAGGTAAAGTTACAAACAAAACAAAAGTTTGAGAAAGTAAATTAGTTCAATTATAGAGCCTAATGTAATACAAATATCATAGTTTTATTAGGTTTTATAGTGTTAACAGGCTTCTAGATAATTATGAAAAAGTTTTGTAGATGTAGTGGAAACACTGCTTCCAGCACAACTGATAGGTGCTCAACCTTGGCACTCCAGAGGTTTTGGAACTACATTTCCCATGATGCTCGGACAGTTTTCTTAGTGTCTGAACATCATGCGCTGCGTTCAGGCAGCGCTCCAATCGAACTGGGACTCGCTTGGAGCGTTTTCTTCACACTTGAAAGTGAGAGGCTTGGCGTTTTTTGAGCGCTCTGCTGACGTAAGTCCCAGCGCTTCCAGCGTGCTGGAAAAGCTGGGACTTTTCAGAGCAAGCTCAGACGCTTGGCAACATGGCAGCCTCCACACACATGTTGCTGTGGAGGCTGCCATGTTTTTATAAGCAGCAGAGGAGGGACAAGTGAGGCGGATAAGCCTGACAGCAGCATTTAGTACAGGGCAAAGTGGAGATTAAGTAAGTTAAGTAACCTATCTCCACTTTGCCCTATACTAAATGCTGCTGTCAGGCTTATCCAGTGTTATACCGAGAATGGTTTCCCCTGCCTCTCGGCAAACATCGGAGCTCTGACCCACCTCCATTCAGTTGCTCTCAGCTCAGCCCCTGTAGCTTAGCCTGCCCATGTGAGTGATGGGAGCTGCAGCCCTTATATCTTTATTTATTATTAGCTGAATGGGGCAGGATAAGCTACAGGGGCTGAGCTGAGAGCAACTGAATGGAGGTGGGTCGGAGTTCCGATGTTTGTCGAAAGGCAGGGGAAACCAGAAACACTGTGGAAACCATTCTTGGCGTAACAACGGTGTTGTGTAACAATGCTACAAGGGAGCTTAGAAAAAAACGTTCACATGCGCAAAGTCCATTATTGTGCAGCAGATCCCTTTGCACATGCAAACGTTTTTTCTAAGCTCCCTTGCTTGTGACGTCACCTAGCGCCATGTCATCGCTGGAAGTGAAGCGCCTCCACTAGCTCCTGAGCGCTGCCCGAACGCGGCCATAGAAAATGCTGGCTGAGCATCATGGGAAATGTAGTTTCAAAACCTAAGATTTTGGACGATTTATGTGTCACATATCCATAACTTAACATTATTTGTTCATAAAAATAATGATGGAGCACAAAAAAATGTAATGGAACACAATAATTCTTTTTTTTGTAAGACAACTGTTAATATTTATAATGTATGTATGGAATCCCACCATAGCCAATCTGCTCACTAGACTAAACAGGAATTTGGAACATTATTCACAATATTTCATTTTCTCTTAATAATAATAATAATATTTGTTTATGGTCCCTAGCTGATATGCTCCGCCTTCTTGGTTATCCTATGGTTCTCCTGCATTCCAAAATGTGGCATCCTCTGGTCACTATGAACCACTTGTCACTCAGCACTTGGATACTATCCCCCTTGTATGTCCCAGCACCTGGATACTATCCCCCTTGTATGTGCACCTGGATAGTATCCACCTTGTATGTCCCAGCACCTGGATAGTATCCACCTTGTATGTCCCAGCACCTGGATAGTATCCACCTTGTATGTCCCAGCACCTGAATAGTATCCACCTTGTATGTCCCAGCACCTGAATAGTATCCACCTTGTATGTCCCAGCACCTGAATACTATCCACCTTGTATGTCCCAGCACCTGGATACTATCCATCTTGTATGTCCCAGCACCTGGATACTATCCACCTTGTATGTCACTCAGCACCAGGATACTATCCACCTTGTATGTCCCAGCACCAGGATACTATCCACCTTGTATGTCCCAGCACCTGGATACTATCCACCTTGTATGTCACTCAGCACCAGGATACTATCCACCTTGTATGTCCCAGCACCAGGATACTATCCACCTTGTATGTCCCAGCACCAGGATACTATCCACCTTGTATGTCCCAGCACCTGAATACTATCCACCTTGTATGTCCCAGCACCAGGATACTATCCACCTTGTATGTCCCAGCACCAGGATACTATCCACCTTGTATGTCCCAGCACCTGAATACTATCCACCTTGTATGTCCCAGCACCTGAATACTATCCACCTTGTATGTCCCAGCACCTGAATACTATCCACCTTGTATGTCCCAGCACCTGGATACTATCCACCTTGTATGCCCCAGCACCTGAATACTATCCCCCTTGTATGTCCCAGCACCAGGATACTATCCCCCTTGTATGTCCCAGCACCAGGATACTATCCCCCTTGTATGTCCCAGCACCAGGATACTATCCCCCTTGTATGTCCCAGCACCTGAATACTATCCACCTTGTATGTCCCAGCACCTGAATACTATCCACCTTGTATGTCCCAGCACCAGGATACTATCCCCCTTGTATGTCCCAGCACCTGGATACTATCCACCTTGTATGCCCCAGCACCTGAATACTATCCCCCTTGTATGTCCCAGCACCAGGATACTATCCCCCTTGTATGTCCCAGTACCTGGATAAACATTAATGATTTTCTTTTTCTTTTCTTTTTTTTTTAAATCTGATTAGCTTTTTTATTTAAATTGGATTTTTCTATAATAAAATGCTTTTTTGAGAAAAATAAATAAATAGAAAATTATCTTTATATAAAAGACACATTATAGTCCAAAGATTATTCATCCAGAAATAAGAATTACTTTTTAAGTATGTATAGCATAAGGCTTTATATTCATGGCTGCAATGTTTAATTTTTTATGAATTCAATCTTTTGCCACCAAGCACCTTTATATTTATGCATTGCTTACTACCCATCTCCTGGGTTCTATGCATCTCTTGAAACCAAGCACCTGGACACTACGCATCTATTGCCACCCAGAACCTGAGTACTATGCATCTCTTGCCACCAAAACACCTGGATACTATACACCTATTGCCACCAAGCACCTGGAAATGATGCACCTATTGCTACAAAAAGCACCTAAACATTATAAATCTCTTTTAATCCAACATCTGAATCCTATAGTTGCTTCACACAAAACATGGATACTTTGCACCTTGTGTCACCCAGCACCAGGATACTATCCACCATGTGACACCACGTAGAAGCTTATGCACCTTCTGTCACCCATCACCTGGATATTATACACATTCTATATTCCAGCACATATAGTATGTACATGACCACTAGCTTTTGGTTTGTATACATCTGTACCCCAGAACCTGGTTTATATGCACTTCTTGTCTATCAGCCTCTGGTATATATGAGCTTCCTGTCTATAAGCATCTGGCTTATGGCCACCTTGTGTCCCCTATAAATCTGTTTACTATAAATAGCTTGTTCTTCAGCATCTATTTTGTATGTAGTTCCTGCCTTCTGCATTTAGTTACTATGCACCTCTGGTACCTCAATACCTGGTAGCTAAGAAACACAAAAGTCCCTGTACTTGATTGCTATTTATGACAGGTCTCCAGAACCCAGGCTCTTTGCAACTGATATCTCTAACACTTGGGTGGTATACACATCATGTACCCAAATACTTGTCTGCTATGCACCTCATTTCTCCCAACACTTATCTGCTTGAAAGCCATGTCTCCTAACACCTGGTTGCTAGGTATTTCAGGTCCCAATTGGTTTCTAAGGAAGTCATGTTATTATACAAATCAGGCCCGCCAGCACATGGTTGCTATGCACCTCAGATGCCCTAGCACTTGGTTGCTATGCACTTTAAGACCCCCAACACCTGGTTGCTATGCATTATAAGACCCCAACACCTGGTTGCTATGCACTTGAAGATCCCCAGAACCCGGTTTCTATGCACCTCAAGTCCATCATTACATGGTATGCACCTCCTGTCTCACAACAGCAACTTTTTATGTACCCCTTGTCCCCAGCACCTAGTTACTATACACCAATACCCCCAGCACCTGGTTGCTATGGGCCCCAGATCACTACCACCAAGTTGCTATGAACCCCATGTTCCCTAACCACCTGGTTGCTATGCACCCGCTGTCACTCAGCACACGGTTGCTATGCATGCCTTGTCCCCCAGCACCCGGTTGCTAAGGCCCCGTTCCCCTCTCTAACTGTTCCTACGGATTCCTGCAGCACTCACCATTGTTCCACCTTGTCCCGGTCCTGTACGTTGTCAATCCAGGTCGCTACCGCCCTCATGTTGCTGATGTACGGGCACAAGTCCCTGGCTTTGCCCTGCAACTGATTCTAGCTCATCTGCATACCAGGCCTCGCCCGCTACCTCACGGAGCGCAAGTGCATTATCTGACAGCTGAATGGCTACTTCAGTCCCCGCCTTCCTCAGGAAGTTATGGAATCTGCAAAGGATACAGTGTAAACATTTACTACCCTCACCCCGTGGGTTATATAGATTGTGTGTACCAGAAAACATCAATAGGCCGTTATCAGCTTGTGTTTAACTGATGACAAGAAGGGCAGCATCTGATCCTCTATGAACCCTAAGGATGGAGCTAAAGATGGGGTCCCTGCCCCAAGTGTACCCTCAAACCTCCCACTGGGATGGAAAATGATTGTGACACAGAGAAAATCAGGCAAAACTGCTGGGAGATATGACTGGTGCTTTGTAAGGTTGGTGGGATATGAACAATACTAAATATATCATGATAAAACCATTTTATAACTAGTTTTATATGGAATAAATCATGGGTTAAAGGGACAGTCTACTCCGGAACTGTTATTGTTTAAAAAATTAGATAATCCCTTTATTACTCATTCCCCAGTTTTACATAATCGACCATTGTTTTTTTCTTTCCTGGTTCAGGTAGATCATACAATTTTAAACAACTTTCCAATTTACTACTATTATCTAATTTTCTTAATTCTCCTGGTATCTTTTGTTGAAGGAGCAGCAATGCGCTACTAGAAGCTAGTTGGAAGCAAATGGCAAGAGGCATATATGTGCAGCCACCAATCAGCAGCTTCTGAGCATACCTAGGTATACTTTTCAACAAAGGATACAAAGTGAACAAAATAAATGAGGTAATAGATATAAATGGGAAAGTTGTTTAAAATTGAGTACTATATCTGAATCATGAAAGAAAACATTTGTGTTTCATGTTCCTTTAATATACTTTTTACCTCTGTGATTACCTTGTATCTAAGCCTCTGTAGATTGTCCCCTTATCACAGTGCTTTTGACAGACTTGCATTTTAGTCAGTGCTGACGCATAAATAACTCCACGGGAGTGAGTACAATGTTATATATATATGGCACACATGAACTAGCATTGCCTAACTGTGAAAAACTGTCAAAATGCACTGAGATAAGAGGCGACCTGCAGGGGCTTAGAAACAGGCAGATATTTAGAGTTTTAAAGGTTATAAAGTATATTAATATAACAATGTTGGTTGTACAAAGCCGGGGGATGAGTAGTAATTACGTTATCTGTCTTTTTAAACAACATTTTCGGAGTAGACTGTCCCTTTACGTATTTGCCTGCCAAAGTGAGGTGTAATGCCTTGAATTAAATCCCTTTATATTTGCTAGTGGTCAATCCATTGTATATCCCATCTGTACAGTGTTTTGCAGTGTCTGTGGCTGCAAAGGAGGGAAATTATGATAAACTGTCAATAAAAAAATGTTGTGTATTGCATTGTATCCCTCTTGGAAATCAAGGGTTTAATTAATCATTTATTTGAACAGGTTTGTGTGAAGTTGCTATTCAGTTCTCTATGGAATATTGCTGTAAATCCATCATATAGTCAATGTGAAAATTTACAGTAGAAAGCATTGCACCCCACTGGCATTATTTATAATATTTTAATATATTAGTCAATTTTGGACCACCTGATTATAAATGTGCAGCACTACCTTCTGAACAAGCTACCTGACTGCCTGTAAATAGATGTAATAGAAAGAAGTTTGTGGCTTTTACCTGGTGTTTTCATTCTTTTTTTTTCTTTTTCTAGCCCCCAGGGTAAACAATTTAAATCCAAAAGTTCTCTTGTAAAATATTTAAATGATAACAAGGATATTAGCATTACATTTGAAGAGTTTGGATTTCCTTCTCTACCCTCATCATCTAAACAGCTAGTAACGGAAGAAATAGATGAAGAGAATATTGGAGGTCGTCCTACAAATAATGATAAGCCAATGGGATACAAGTACCTCGCAGGAGAACATTTAGTGATAGCAGAAGAGAAGCAGAACACAGGAGAGGAAATGTTGGTTGAAGCCTTAGATGATAAGAAAGATGTTGACAGGAAACAAAATAAAAGTTACAGGACTAGAAAGTTGTCAGAAAAAAAATTAAAAGAAGGTGCAAAAAATAAGCGGCAAAGAAAAGGTTCTTTGACACAGGTTGTACAAATCAAGGCAAACACGAGACCTCGGAAAAAAAGCAGGGAAATTAAAAAGGCAGGGAAAAAAAACAGAAAAGGAGAAACGAGTGAGGAATTGTCAGATTCATATGCCGCAACACAGCTGCAAAAAGATAAAGCGGGAGATGTATCCATTAGCCCCAGCACATTTTTGGAAAAAGTTGACAATCAGCCTGTCCTTCAAGAAATACACGTCGATGCTTTGAAAGAAGAATCAATAATTCATTCTCATTTCCTTGACCATAATACCACAAATAATGGTGAGTACTTGTGAATCAGTGGCGATTTAGGACAGAGTTTCTGAATCCCACTCCTCTGGGCACACTAACATCCCTTATTTCAGGAGCCAGTTTATAACCTTGCTTTACTTATCATATGCTTATTTATTTTGTGCTTATAAGATATCCTGTAAATCTGGCCTGTTAGTGTGCCCTGATTATTGGAATGGAGAAACATTGATTTAGAATCTTGTGTTGTTTTCAGAAGTACAACTATTCTTTAATCTTTTTAAGTAGATGCTGTTCTAAGATCACAAGTTGAAAAACGGAAAACCAGTCCCTATTTCTCTACCAAAGCAGTCAAAGAAGGTTTGTATTAATCCAATCATCATAAGGCTATAAACTAATTGTAGACACAAAATGACAAACACGTTGCATTGTTCTGCTTAGGATTTGGATGGGTGAAACTTGTAAAAAGATTTTTGTTTTGTAAAATTTTAGTAATCCTGACAAGGTCCAGTCAGTATCCAGGGGTCTATGTTACCGTTCTTGTGAATTCTTTACTGACACTTACATTTTAATTACAGCAATGGAACGTCCTAAAAGAAAAGCATTTAGTAAGTGGACCCCTCCTCGCTCGCCTTATAATTTGGTTCAGGAGACATTATTTCACGACCCATGGAAGCTACTTGTGTCAACTATTTTTCTAAATAAAACCTCTGGTGAGTTAACTTTTAATCAAGTGAATGCAAAAAATCTTTAGGTGTATGAAATGGACATGAAAAAATCCTATATTTTGATTTTTAAAATTCAATATCCCATTAAAAGCTAAGAGTAGATTTTATCACAGCTTAAACATTTAATTCTACAGTTTTTAGCATTAAATAAATGGATATTGTAGTGAGAAAATGACTTGCTCTAATTTGTTAGAGTATGTATTTGTTTTCAATACTCACCATGAAATTCATAAAACACATGGATAAAGCCTTACTCTGGAGCCACTAAGAACTACTGGTCTTTGTCTCACCATTTCTAGCTGAGATTGCTTATTTTAAAATTGCAACAATTGCAACACCAAAGACAGCACCTTAAACAGGATCATAAAAATAAAACAATTAAAGAAACCTTACAAAACACCACTATGGTTTACTAGTCAGGGGTTAAAAGCTACTAGCCCAGAGGGAAAAGTTACTAGTCCACTTTATGTTAAAGATAGGAAAAATGTAAATCTCTAAGTCGTCCGCTGCAATTTGTAAGTCGCCCGAGACTAGTGGACCATTGGAAATTTCAAGCCCTGTGTATAAGTGTCAATAGTACTTAGCATTTTCCCGCTAAATGTCATTTTCTGAGGTACATTATTATTATATAAGGCACCGTACAATACATATTTTACTTATACACCAAGAATAGTGCACTCTCACTTCTACATTTCAAAACTGGGGTGCGAGAGGACCATGTAATAGTAAGTATGCAAATACTCAGCACTCTTCCTTTCTTTAAAGGGAGACTCAATTCAAAATTATTTCATTATTCAGATAGAGCATGCAATTTTAAACAACTTTGTGCTGTATGAAAGAAAGGGGTAGTACTGAGTATTTGCATACTTTTATATATATGTGTGTGTGTGTGTAAATAAAAATATTTTTTTTTTTTAATGTCCCTTTAACATTAGGAACCATTTTCCTTCTTGCCTGGTTAGTCATCTTATTCCTGATGCTGTCACTTTTTCACAGGGTGTATGGCAATCCCTGTTCTCTGGGAGTTTCTTGGAAAATACCCCAACCCTGAGGTCACTAGAGCCTCAGACTGGAAGGAGATATCTGAGCTTCTGCAGCCGCTAGGACTCCATGAACTTCGGGCAAAAGCTATTATCAGATTTTCAGGTATAACCAGCACCATTGTGAGTGCTCATAGCTCTGCTACATAGATAATATTAAAGGGACACTGAACCCAAAATTTTTCTTTCGTGATTCAGATAGAGCATGCAATTTTAAACAACTTTCTAATTTACTCCTATTATCAATGTTTCTTCTTTCTCTTGCTATCTTTATATGAAAAAGAAGGCATCTAAGCTTTTTTCTTGGTTCAGTACTCTGGACAGCAGTTTTTGATTGGTGGATGAATTTATCCACCAATTATCAAGGACAACCTAGGTTGTTCACCAAAAATGGGCCAGCATCTAAACTTACATTCTTGCATTTCAAATAAAGATACCAAGAGAATAAAGAACATTTGATAATAGGAATAAATTAGAAAGTTGCTTAAAATGTCATGCTCTATCTGAATCACAAAAGAAATAATGTGGGTACAGTGTCCCTTTAATATTCCCTCTAATTTTACAATCAGATGTCTTAGCTGCATACAGTACTGTAAAATGAAACTTTATACAATAAAGTATAAGCTCCAAGTTAGAATTTGTTTGCATTGTTATGGAAGTTTGTGTTTCTTGCGCACTAGATGAGTATCTCACAAAGAAATGGAGGTATCCTATTGAACTTCATGGGATCGGAAAATATGGAAATGATTCTTACCGTATATTTTGTGTGAATGAGTGGAAAGAGGTAAGGCCTAGTTTAAACAGACATTTTAAAGTCAAAATTTAAATGTTCATAATCCAGTTAGACTATGCTATTTTATGAAGCTTTTCAATTTACTTCTGTTATAAAATTTATTTAGTTCTGTTGATAATCTTTTGTTGAATAGCATACCTAGGTAGGCTCAGGCGCAGAAATGCACTGCATGAAGCCAAAACAAATTTTATGATATACATAGAGCAGAGGTTTTTAAAGTCTTAGACAGTGAGGCCTCCCTTTGGCGAAACTTTCAAGATAAGCCTCCACGCAATAGAGGTTATTCAATTTTTTTCTCAAATAAATTTTTATTGAGGTTATTAGAAACAATGGCAGCAAAAGCTGAATCATCAGAGTCAAAATACAATAAGACAAGTACATGGAATACAATGGAAGTAACATATGCATAGCTACTACATTTGAGTATGAGTAATCAATTTTTTCCTCTATACGATTAATCATTGTACGAGAAAACAGTAGTCTTAGTATTAATAGATATACTGGACATGGGGTAAGCCTGGACTTCATGAGTGATAGTACAGAATAAAGTGCTTATCACACAATAAACTAACAATGAAACTACTTCTTTTTAGACTACTTGGGCCTAGTGTTCAAAGGACCAAACACTTATGAGCTAACTAGTGAGTTAAGACCGCCCTGCTGAAGTAACAGTATGTGGTGGAGGTACGGTCTTCAGAAACAACCATAGCAAACACTAGAGGTTATTCAATTTTTTAAACAACTCATGCAAGCACACTCACACTCTCATACACACTAACACACACACTCTCATACACACACTCATACACGCTCTCACACACACACACACTGTCATACACACACACTCTCTCATACAAACACACACTCTCATACACACACACACACTCTCATACACACACACACACTCTCATACACACAGTCTCATACACACACTCTCATACACACACTCTCATACACACACTCATAGACACACACACTCATAGACACACACACTCTCATACACACACACACACAGTCTCATACACACACTCTCATACACACACACTCTCATACACACACTCATAGACACACACACTCTCATAGACACACACACTCTCATACACACACACACTCTCATACACACACACTCTCATACACACACACACACTCTCATACACACACACACATACACACACACTCACTCTAATATACACACACTCACTCTCATACACACTCACACACACACACACACACACACACACTCTCATATACACTCACACATTCATACACACACACACCCCCTCATACACACACTCTCATACACACACTCATACACACACACACACACACACACTCATACACACACACACACACTCTCATACACACACACACACACACTCTCATACACACACACACACACACTCTCATACAAACACTCTTACTCACACACTCTCATACACACACAGTCATATACACACGCACACTCTCATACACACTCGCACACACATACACACACTCTCATACATACTCTCATACACACACACACTCATACACACACTCTCATACACACACACACTCTCATACAGACTCTCATACATACACACTCATACATACACTCACACACACACTCTCATACTCACACACTCGTATACACACACTCATACATACACTCAGACACACACTCTCATACACACTCGTATACACACACTCATACATACACTCACTCATATATACACACATACACTTACGCTTACACACTCATACACACACACACACTCATATACACACACTCATACACAGTCATATATACACACACATGCTCATACACACACACACACAGTCATACACACAAACTCTCATACACACTCACGCACACTCTCATATACACACACACACCAGTGACGTGCAGTAAGGTCTGAGGCTGGTGAGGCACTAGATATGATATGCCGGAGAAACATGTACAGAGGGCCGCAAGTACCCCCAACAAGGCAGGTTTAAATGATAGCTGAACCAGTGCACAGGTGACATAATCAGGTGATGGGTGAGAGCAAGTTAGTAACCACAGAGTTACTGATCAGCTGATTACTTCACCTGTGCACTGATTCAGCTATAATGAAAACCTGGCCTGTTGGGGGTACTTGAGGACCATTGTTGAGAAACACTGCACTAAAGCACCAGCTAATCGGAAATGTATTGATTACCTGGAGAATAAAGCACACATACTCTGCTCACTGACACCCACACACACTTTGCTCACATACACACTCACACAATTCAGTTACTCAGTTACTAAGCAATTAGAATGATACACAATCTCTTCTCTACTCACTACTGTATTGTAAAAATAGAAATAATTTACCATACAAGTTTTACACAAAGGACAAGTTATCAATACTGCCAACACAGTTGCTGCAATATGGTGTTTAAGAAACGCATGTGCACATCCCACTTAGGTATGCTCTTCAACAAAGGACACCAAAGGGTACCAAAAGAATGAAGTACATAATAATAAAAGTAAAATATAAAGTTTATTTATTTATTTTTTTTGTGCAATTTCTATCTGAATGATGGAAATGTAATTATGACTTTCATGTTCCTTTCAAAAACTAATTTGGTTTGCTGACATGGGGCCAGTAACAGTTGATGCTAATTCTCAAAATATAAATAACTAGAAAAGTCTATTAAAATAGCATGCTCTACCTCAATCATGAAAGTTTAATTTTAAATGTCTCCCTTTGACTATGTGTTTAACCAGTTACTTTACAGTGGCATTATTTTTAAAAACATTTAACTGCAATAATTACATATATTTTTTAAATGACTCATTATCTCCTTTTATTAATATAAACTTGTATAAAAGCAGCACATATTAAAAACACAATGCAACAGCTTTCAATTGATTTGTGAATTACAAGTTAACAGCAGTCTATAAATAAATGGAGACACAGAGAAAAATAAAAATAGATACAGCATCCTCTGACTGAACAGACATAACATATATGGAGTTTGTACCAAATTAAATCAAATAACCATGAAAAAGGGAGGCTTAGCAATATTCAATGTCAAAAACTTTAATTTAAATAATGTGGACACTGCACACTTAACTTCAAACTCTGGGTTTTAAATTATGGATTTAAATTAGAATTGACCCTTTGACTTCCTGTCAGTATTGGGTTATGCTCACTTACTGCCCCCCCTGTTAATGAGCTGTATCTGAACCTACTGATTAATCTATATATCCTTCACTTGCTAGGAGGCATCAAGAAGGTTGCCTCCTATTGGTCCAAATGTTTGCTGCTAATATATTGTCAGAACACAGGTGGCGCTGCAGCACAGCTTTTCCTTTGACCCATGTACTGCAATGGAGAGAAGCGTTCCTGTACCTGCCTCTCCATAGCATTACATGGGGGAAAAATATTTTTTTTTAACTTTTTTTTGTTTTAATTAAAATTTAATTAAGCTTTGGCCACATATGGCAGGGTAGGCACTGCCTCCCCTGCCTCCTATGAGTGCACGTCCCTGACACACACACACTCATGCACACACACTCATACACACACTCTCATATACACACACACACACACACACACTCATACACACACTCTCATACACACACTCTCATACACACTCATACACATTCTCATACACACACTCTCATACACACATACTCATACACACACTCTCATACACACACACACACACTCTCATACACACACACACACACACACTCATACACACACTCTCATACACACTCTCATACATACTTACACACTTATACACACACTCTCATACATACACTCACACACTCGTATACACACACATTCATACATACACTCAGACACACACTCTCATACACACACTCTCATACACATACTCATATACACACACACTCTCATACACACACACTCATACATACACTCTCATACACACACACATACATACACTCACTCATATATACACACATACGCTTACACACTCATACACACACACAGTCATAGACACACACACTCGTACACACTCATATATAAGCACACTCATATACACACACACAGTCATGTACACACACTAAATACACACACACACTCATATACACACACTCATACATACACTCACACACTCGTACACACACAGTCATATACACACTCACACACTCATACATACACACTCATATACACACACACTCATATACCTGTACATACACTCAAAGAATCTCATACATACACACACACACTCGTACACACACACACAAATTTATCATACCCACATATGAAAATTTTCAGTACTATGGCTGCCATTTCAGTATTCTGACTTGTACAAATAAATTATAGCCTCAGTGTGTATTTAAGAGACAGTCTAGTCAAAATGAATTTAAACTTTCAGATAGGACATGCAATTTTCCAATTTGCTTTGTTTCCTTGGTATTCTTTGTTGAAAGCTAAACCTAAGTAGGTTCATATGCTAATTTCTAAGCCCTTAAAGGCCTCCTCTTATTTTAGACATTTGGACAGTTTTTCACAGTTCAACAGTGTGATTGTTAATTTGTGCCATGTAAATAACATTGTGCTCACTCTCGTGGAGTTATTTATGAGTCAGCATTGGTTGGCTAAAATGCATTTGTCAAAAAAACAGAAATAAGGGGGCAGTCTGCAAAGGCTTAGATTCAAGGTAATCACAGATTAGAGAATGTTCTTTTTGCACCTTTCTGTGCCAATATATTATTCAGTGAACACACTTATACATTTTGCCAGCTCATATTAATGTATTACATATTCTTTTTTATATTATAGGTACACCCAAAAGATCACAAGTTGAATAAATATCACAGCTGGCTGTGGGAGAATAAAGAAAAACTTGGCCTCACTTGAAAATATTTCTATTTTTTATGCCCTTACTACAGTGGCATTGACTATTTATTATGCAAGTGTGATATATGAAAAAGCTCTGCTTTTATCAGTTCTTTGTTTTTATACAGTAACTGCATTTAAATGTTGTAAAAAAAATGAAAGTAAATATTTTTTATATTTTTATAATAAACACTGGATAAAATGTTTTCTTTTCTCAATGCAAGACAATATTGATTTTAAGCAAAACAAAATGTCTAATGCACTCACAATCTGAATGTAGCCTACAATGGTCGCATTATTAGTGAAGCTGATACTATGTACCCTGTTCTGTTAAGTGGTGTGTGGCGCACTGTTTGCCTTATATACAAGCTCCTTACAGTGTAAAATCTATTTAGCCATCGCAGATCCTCGCTAATTCAGGTAATGTCAGAAGACTATAAGTGCTTATGTCATATAGAAAAAAAATAGATTGTGCAATAGTAGCAAGTAATTTTATGTGTCAATTGTTTTATTGATTGGTACGTAATCCTAATTTGACAAACTAAAATATAAAAGTGTGTAAAAGAGGTTATATATTTCTCTGAAACTGTAACATGGCTGAATAGTTTTGTATAGAGTGATACCATAGCAGTCAAGAAACTGTGAGAGATTAATTATTGTTGATATATTTCCAACAATTATCTGAATACCTAATACTATAGGAATCTACCATTCCAAATCTGAATAATACTTGGCAAGACACCTCTACTATCAGCATGCAAAATTCTTCATCCCCACCCAAAAAAACAACATCAACATGCTAAATTGACTTATGTGAAGTGCTAGCTGCACCATTATTAGATCTGTTTAATCAGTCACTTTTTAAAAGGCAATGGCCTGGATGTCACTGCAAATGTTATACCTCCTTTATAAAGAAAAAACAGTAGGGAAGCTTCTTGTAACTACTGACCGGTTAGTATGACTTGGGCAGGGGGAAATTAATAAAAATTTTGTTTAAAGTAAATAATAGTGTATTTGTAAAAAGAACTAACATGATCAAAACCAACATGGTTTTACTGCAGGAAGATTGTGTTGGGATAACTAAAGTGATAGGTCAGGGTTGGAGCATTAGATATAGCTTTATTTAGATTTTAGTAAAGTACTTGTCTCTGTCCTTCACAACAACTTATTCATATGCCGCATTAACGTTTAGACAGAAAGGGAATTAAAAACGTCTTGCATACTCATAAAGCTACCCTAAGATTATAGAGGGCATACTTCAGAAGGAAATATGGGCAGACTCAATGGGTTTTGTGGTTCTTATTTGCTGAAAAAATCTGTGTCTATGCAGTAAAAACTGAACACAAATTATATATTTATATATAATTATAGGCCTTGAAATTTACACTAGTCCTGAACAAGTAAAACAATTACTGCAAACAAGTACAAGGTTATCCTGGAGAAAAAATTGCTTCTTTCTGCTCTGACTCTGAGTGAGGATTGTTTTTTACTGCAGGACAATGCTCCATACCACACAGTCAGGTCAAACAAGGTGTGGACGGAGGGCTACCTGATCAAGGCCCTATCATAGCAAGTCCAGTCTCCAGACCTTAACCCCATTTAAAACCTCTGGAATGTGATCAAGATGAATGGTCACAAGCTGTCAAACAAAGCCAAACTGCCTAGGAGTGGAATAAAGTCACCCAACAGTAATGTGAAAGACGGGTGCAGAGCACATGCCAAGATGCATTAAAGAGTTATTCCACCAAATATTGATTTCTGAACTGTTGCTAAGTTAAAACTAAGATTTGTATTGTTTAAAAATGAATATGAACTTGTTTTCTTTGCATTAATCAAGGTCTGAAAACACTGCATCTTTTTTGTTATTTTTGACCAGTTATTTTCTGCAAAAAAAAAAAATGCTCTAAATTACAATATTTGTATTTGTAAAAAATACAATAGTTATTGCTTTGACACAATACCAAGGCAGCGCAACAATGAATAAATCATGTAAAATAAAATATAACAAATATAGTAATGATCCAAAAGCCAATGGTCTAAATAGGTAAACAGTATAATCTGTACGCACTTTACAAAACAGCAGGTGACACAGTCAATTTTAAAGGCATAGGAAGTCCATTATCCAAAACCGGGCTGTACACCTTTTTTTTAAAGACCTAACAAAATGTCAATAAAATGATACTTATTCTGTTCTTATGTATCCAGTCCTTTTTTTTCCACCTTGCAGCTCCTTAACCTCTTAAGGACATATGACGGAATTTTTCCGTCATAAAACAATTGAGCAACCAGAAAGCTGTGTCCTTAAAGGGTTAAAAAGCACTGGTGTGATGATCTCCGTGAGTCAAGTGATGTCAGGGTATGTATCTACAGAAACAGTGGAGCGCAGAAAAGAGAAAAAACAGGACGATCTAAGTGCAGATGATAAAAAACTCTTGTTCCACTTTATTATAACACTCATATAGGTGTGCACTTATAGGAGATACCCTCCTCAAATATATGAGGTATGTATTGACATGATACAACAATCCACAGCGTGGTAACAGTGCCCAAGAGTATCTTATGTGTATTGTAGTCAAAGTAACTTTATCCCCTTTCAGTAATACACCATACATATTGATAAAATACTTTGCTTAACAAGCAATAGAGGAGGTGTAAAATAGGGCAGTGGTAGTGCAACAATGAAGCCAGTTCTGCTCCCACCGCTCCCCACCATTCACCTGTTTCCTCACGTAACAATGGGAGAAATGTCAGTAGTTTATAGGATAAAACAAAAATGTTCATTTTACTCAAACACCTATCAATAAATAGTAAAACCAAAGAAACTAATAATTTTGCAGTGGTCTCTTAATTTTTTCCAGATCTGTTTATATACAGTATATATATATATATATATATATATATATATATATATATTCCAAAAGTAATGGTCGCACTCTCAGGTCTTTTAGTGAAAAAACGTAGTTAATTTTAATGAAACGTTTTCGGGGTAATCTACCCCATCATCAGCATAAACATACAGTGCATCAAACAAACTTAAATAGAAGCATGTTGCTCATTAAACAAATCAAACATAAATCAAAAATACCTGTGTGTGTAAATTTCTCAGTGTGGTGACGCCAAACAGTGTGTGTGTGGACCGCATATTTTGCGTTCCACTGTGAGGACCGGAAGTGTAAAGTGTAGTATTATATCCGGTATCCTCGATTATATAAAGGACTTATAATATTATATACATACAAGGATACTGTGTTACTTATTTTTAGTTACTAAGTGTGTACTAATGTTTCAATCTCTGTGTCGTTATTGACTGTGTATCACACTCTTAGTGTATTGTTGCAATTGCGTACATTTATTTAGCCAGTGCCTTATGCACTGCTCCTAGGCTCATATATATATATGTACATTGCTTCCTGTTATCTAAATTACATCTCCCTTACTCGCGTGTTACTACTGCCTGTTGTGATGATCTGCGTGACAGGTTCGATAGACCTCGCTGTCATATTCTAGTTGTCATAGTAACCATTTGTTGTGCCAGTTCTACTTAGGCGGAATGATCTGTTGGTTTACCTATCTCAGATTGCACGTTATCCTATAGCCGGTACATATTGCCTTCATGTCTCACTATTAACCTGGTTTTCATACATCTACATATCTCTTATGCTTGTCCTAGAGTGTGTTAGTTAAAGGCATATATATGGGCTAAACAGTATTCTCTGGCTCTTATTGTATATAGTATCTATATATTATCTCGAGTATGGTACATGTATTTCTAAAGCTGGCTTTGTGGATTATGTGGTAGGTCCCCACAATTGGACCTAGATAACAGTGAAGAAAAATAAAAGCATCAAACCATCTAACATGGATAGAAGATACAAAAATACAAAAATAACTAGTAAATAAATAAATAAATAGCAGCCTCTTTGTTGCTGCTACATTGCACACTTAGCTTTAGTAATGTATAGTTGGTTTTGATCTTGTTGTAAATTATATTATATCTATCTCTCTTGTGCCTGTATACACTTTACATCTAATACACACATCTTAGCTCTCTTAATGTGTAATAAAGAAAGCTATTGTTGCCTTGTAAGTCCATATAATTGCTCCGTGTCATATTGCTTATATAGTGATGTCCATCCTTAATGCAACCTTTGGTTTCATCATAGTTAGACAATCCTAGTACAGTGTCCCTATTTCATGATGTAGGCACAACCTGACCCTGGGGTGTATGGGGTATCATCCTTAGTTGAATGGTTGATGTCATCTCTTGTCATGGTTATATGCCCATGATTTTTTATTTATATATATATATATATATATATATATATATATATACAGGTGACCCTCGGTTTACAATGGTTTAATTTGCACCGTTTCAGAATAACAACCTTTTTTTTCAGTCATGTGACTTATTGAAAAGCATTGAGAAGCAGTGCATTAAATAAAATAGCCAGTAAGTGGAGCTGTCTGCTTGTGTTGCAGCAAAGATATGCAAGCCAAGCACACAAGCTGGCTGAAATGAATCAGTGTTGCTAGCTAGACCTGAGCTATCGAGCAGCTTTCAAAGGAACAAGATCTTTCTGTCTATAAATCCGTCCAGATTGGAATGCATAGAAAGAACTGTTTGCAAAAAAATGCAAGTGAAGTCTGTGTTGTGTGATTATTTTATTAGGTTTATAATGCTGTTTTAGCAAATGTTTTTGTTCATTTAACTTAGTTTAATTATATATTCTGTGTCTAATGCTGTTTAGCATTTAATGTCTTCATTTCAAAGCTTTAAAAATAATGTATTAGGTGTTACTTATGACAATTTTGAGAGGGGCCTGGAACCTAACTCCTACACTTCCCACTGACTTACATTATAAACTGGGTTTCAATTTACAACGGTTTCGATTTACAACCATTCCTTCTGGAACCTAACCCCAGCGTAAACTGAGGGCTACCTGTATATATATATATATGTGTGTGTCTATATATCATTATGTATTAACTGTGTGTTCAAACAGCTCACAAATAGTATGTATATCAAAATCTTACAGCTGTGATGTTTCAATGCCCTTGCGGGAGAAGCAATGGCATTGCTGCCAGGTGGACAAACTCAGGTTAACCCTCTTGGTACCAGAGAGGATAATACTCTGTAAACCTTTCTAACGCCCAAGGTGATAAACCCAAACCTAAAAGGGATACAGACCCAATTTTTTTTCTTTCATGATTCAGGTAGAGCAGGCAACATTAAGCAACTTTCTAATTTACTCCTATAATCAAATTTTCTTCGTTCTCTTGGTATCTTTATTTGAAAAAGCAGGAATGTAAGATTACGAGCCGGTCCATCTTTGCTTCAGCACCTGGGTAGCACTTGCTGATTGGTGCATAAATGCAGCCACCAATCAGCAAGGGCTCTGAACCAAAAATAGGCCGGCTCCTAAGCTTTGCATTCCTGCTTTTTTTAAATAAAGATACCAATAGAACGAAGAAAAATTAAAAACAGGAGTAAATTAGAAAGATGCTTAAAATTGCAGCTCTATCTGAATCATGAAATAAAAAAGTTGGGCTTAGATCAGGGGTCAACAACCTACAGCTGCAAATGGAGCCATTAGAGTAACATAGCTTTTGGTTCAGTGCTTGTCACATTTGTGGCAGCCAAGCTCAGTGTTACCCTGCTATCCATATGCAGTAAAACAAACAGATGGGCAGTCTAAGGGATAGTAAGATCAATTGCTTGGAGAAGGACTGCAGGGATCTGATGACCTGGGCATTGAATTGGTCAGGTTAGATGTTTATTCATATTCAGCCTGGTCACCTTATACAGATTTATACCCACAACATACCAGCTAGTTCTAGTAGCAGCACCAGGTACTGGACTGATCCAGAAGCTGCACCCACTGACTGGAGCAGACCATTCCCTGACATGAGTGCACTTACACTACCCACTAATACAGTCAGACTACTCACATATACACTCACACTACCCACTAATACAGTCAGACTACTCACTAATACAGTCACACTACCCACTAATACACTCACAGTACCCACTAATACAGTCAGACTACTCACTAATACACTCACACTACCCACTAATACACTCACTCTAGCCACTAATACAGTCAGACTACCCACTAATACACTCACACTACCCACTAATACAGTCAGACTACTCACTAATACACTCACACTACCCACTAATACACTCACTCTAGCCACTAATACAGACTACTCACTAATACAGTCACACTACCCACTAATACACTCACACTAGCCACTAATTCAGTCAGACTACTCAATAATACTGTCACACTACCCACTAATACACTCACACTAGCCACTAATACAGTCAGACTACTCACTAATACACTCACACTACCCACTAATACAGTCAGACTACTCAC
>NC_069505.1:274748624-274756124 GCF_027579735.1 Bombina bombina
TTATTAATAACCTGAGATGTATAACACTGCACATAAGTGCACAAAGTACCTACCCTTGCTCCAAGACAATACGTTATAATAAAGTCCATATGTAACATTGTCTTTATGATTTTCATCTTATCAAACAATACTGTACTTATCAATTTGGAGATCTATGTACAAGCAAGATGAGGCTGTTCGCCTGTGAGTATAGACTCATACAATATTACTTCTGGCTCCTAAATATGTTTTAGAAGTATAATATATATCTATTGCAAAGAATTTTTTTTTTTTTTTTAAAGCTGCATGAAAATGTGCTTAAAGGGACAGTCTAGTCAAAATTAAACTCTCATAATTCAAATAGGACATGTAATTTAAAACAACTTTCCAATTTACTTTTAGCATTACATTTGCTTTGTTCTCATGTTATTCTTAGTTGAAAGCTAAACCTAGGTAGGCTCATATGCTAAGTTGTACGCCCTTGCAGGCCGCCTCTTATCTCAGTGCATTTTGACAGTTTTTCACAGTTTGACAGTGTTAGTTCATGTGTGCCATATATATATATATATATATCTCACACTGTGCTCACTTATGTGGAGTTATTTATGAATCAGCACCGATTGGCTAAAATGCAAGTCTGTCAAAAGAACTGAAATAAGGTGGCAAGTCACAGAGGTAAAAAGTATATTAAAGGGATATGAAACCCATTTTTTTTCCATTCATGATATAGAAAGAGCATGCAATTTTAAACAATTTTCTAATTTACTTCTATTATCTAATTTGTTTTATTCTCTTGATATACTTTGCTGAAAAGCATATCTAGATAGGCTCAGTAGCTGCTGATTGGTTGCTGCACTTAGAAGCCTCATGTGATTGGCTCACCCATGTGCATTGATTTTTTCAACTAAGGATATCTAAAAAATGAAGCAAAATAAATAATAGAAGTAAATTGGATTGTTTCAATTTGTATTCTCTTTCTGAATCATGAAAGAAAAAATTTAACCTAGATTACGAGTTTTGCGTTAACGAGCAGTTTATGCTCACCGCTCACTTGCAGACAGCACTGGTATTACGGGTTTTTAGAAACCCGGCGTTAGCCGCAAAAAAGTGAGCGTATAGCAAAATTTAGCTCCACATCTCACCTCAATACCAGCGCTGCTTACGGTAGCGGTGAGCTGCTAAAACGTGCTTGTGCACAATTTCCCCATAGGAGTCAATGGGGGAGAGCCGGCTGAAAAAAAAACCTAACACCTGCAAAAAAGCAGCGTTCAGCTCCTAACGCAGCCCCATTGATTCCTATGGGGAAATACTTTTAATGTCTACACCTAACACCCTAACATGAACCCCGAGTCTAAACACCCCTAATCTTACACTTATTAACCCCTAATCTGCCGCCCCCGACAATGCCGACACCTACATTATATTATCAACCCCTAATCTGCCGCTCCGGACACCGCCGCCACCTACATTATACTTATGAACCCCTAATCTGCTGCCCCAACATCGCCGAACCCTACATTATATTTATTAACCCCTAATCTGCCGCCCCCAATGTCACTGCAACCTAACTACATTTATTAACCCCTAATTTGCCGCCCACAACGTCGCCACCACTATAATAAAGTTATTAACCCCTAAACCTAAGTCTAACCCTAACCCCCCCTAACTTAAATATAATTTTAATAAATCTAAATAAAATTACTATCATTAACTAAATTATTCCTATTTAAAACTAAATACTTACCTATAAAATAAACCCTAAACTAGCTACAATATAACTAATAGTTACATTATAGCTAGCTTACGGCTAGATTTAGAGTTTTGCGGCCAAAGGGATGCGATAGCTACGCGTGTTTTTTTCCCCCCGCACCTTTTAAATAACGCTGGTATTTAGAGTTCTCTGAAGGGCTGCGTTAGGCTCCAAAAAGGGAGCGTAAAGGCATATTTTTCCGCCACTTCAACTTTCAATACCAGCGTTGCTTACGGTAGCGGCTAGCTTGAAAAACGTGCTTGTGCACGATTCCCCCATAGGAAACAATGGGGCAGTTTGGGCTGAAAAAAAACCTAACACCTGCAAAAAAGCAGCGTTCAGCTCCTAACGCAGCCCCATTGTTTCCTATGGGGAAACAGTTTCTAAGTCTGCACCTAACACTCTAACATGTACCCCGAGTCTAAACACCCCTAACCTTACACTTATTAACCCCAATCTGCCGCTCCGGACACCGCCGCCACCTACATTATCCCTATGTACCCCTAATCTGCTGCCCACAACATCGCCGACCCCTATATTATATTTATTAACCCCTAATCTGCCCCCCCAACGTCGCCGCTACCTTACCTACACTTATTAACCCCTAATCTGCCGACCGGACCTCGCTGCCACTATAATAAATGTATTAACCCCTAAACCGCCTCACTCCCGCCTCGCAAACCCTATAATACATTTTATTAACACCTAATCTGCCCTCCCTAACATCTGCGACACCTAACTTCAAGTATTAACCCCTAATCTGCCGACCGGACCTCGCCGCTACTCTAATAAATGTATTAACCCCTAAAGCTAAGTCTAACCCTAACACCCCCCTAAGTTAAATATAATTTTATTCTAACGAAATAAATTAAATCTTATTAAAAAAATTAATCCTATTTAAAGCTAAATACTTACCTGTAAAATAAACCCTAATATAGCTACAATATAACTAATAATTACATTGTAGCTATTTTAGGATTTATATTTATTTTACAGGCAACTTTGTATTTATTTTAACCAGGTACAATAGCTATTAAATAGTTATTTACTATTTAATAGCTACCTAGTTAAAATAATTACAAAATTACCTGTAAAATAAATCCTAACCTAAGTTACAATTAAAACTAACACTACACTATCAATAAATTAATTAACTAAACTACCTACAATTACCTACAATTAAATCAACTAAACTAAATTGCAAAAAACCCCACTAAATTACAAAAAATAAAAAAAGATTCCAAGAATTTTAAACTAATTACACCTACTCTAAGCCCACTAAAAAAATAACAAAGCCCCCAAAATAAAAAAATGCCCTACCCTAATCTAAAATAAAAAGTTAACAGCTCTATTACCTTACCAGCCCTTAAAAGGGCTTTTTGCGGGGCATGCCCCAAAGAAATCAGCTCTTTTGCCTTTAAAAAAAACATACAATACCCCCCCCCAACATTACCCAGTCACCCAGTCAGGTACCATCCGATCCATCCAGAAGAGGGTCTGAAGTCTTCATCCTATCCGGCCAGAAGAGGTCCTCCAGAGGGTCGGAAGTCTTCATCCAGGCGGCATCTTCTATCTTCTTCCATCCGGAGCGGAGCGGGTCCATCTTGAAGCAGCCGGCGCAGATCCATCCTCTTCTAACGACGTCCTAACACCGAATGAAGGTTCCTTTAAATGACGTCATCGCATTCTATTGGCTGATCGGAACAGCCAATAGAATGCAAGCTCAATCTGATTGGCTGATTGGATCAGCCAATCCGATTGAACTTGAATCTGATTGGCTGATTCAATCAGCCAATCAGATTTTTCCTACCTTAATTCCGATTGGCTGATAGAATCCTATCAGCCAATCGGAATTCGAGGGACGCCATCTTGGATGACGTCATTTAAAGGAACCTTCATTCGGTGTTAGGACGTCGTTAGAAGAGGATGGCTCTGCGCTGGCTGCTTCAAGATGGACCCGCTCCGGATGGAAGAAGATAGAAGATGCCGCCTGGATAAAGACTTCCGACCCTCTGGAGGACCTCTTCTGGCCGGATAGGATGAAGACTTCGGACCCTCTGGAGGACCTCTTCTGGCCGGATAGGATGAAGACTTCGGACCCTCTTCTGGACAGATCGGATGGTACCCGGCTGGGTGAAGACAAGGTAGGAAGATCTTCAGGGGCTTAGTGTTAGGCTTTTAAAGGGGGGTTTGGGTGGGTTAGATTAGGGGTATGTGGGTGGTGGGTTGTAATGTTGGGGGGGGTATTGTATGTTTTTTTTACAGGCAAAAGAGCTGATTTATTTGGGGCATGCCCCGCAAAAAGCCCTTTTAAGGGCTGGTAAGGTAATAGAGCTGTTAACTTTTTATTTTAGATTAGGGTAGGGCATTTTTTTATTTTGGGGGGCTTTGTTATTTTTTTAGGGGGCTTAGAGTAGGTGTAATTAGTTTAAAATTCTTGTAATCTTTTTTTTATTTTTTGTAATTTAGTGTTTTTTTTTGTAATTTAGTTTAGTTGATTTAATTGTAGGTAATTGTAGGTAGTTTAGTTAATTAATTTATTGATAGTGTAGTGTTGGTTTTAATTGTAACTTAGGTTAGGATTTATTTTACAGGTAATTTTATAATTATTTTAACTAGGTAGCTATTAAATAGTAAATAACTATTTAATAGCTATTGTACCTGGTTAAAATAAATACAAAGTTGCCTGTAAAATAAATATAAATCCTAAAATAGCTACAATGTAATTATTAGTTATATTGTAGCTATATTAGGGTCTATTTTACAGGTAAGTATTTAGCTTTAAATAGGATTAATTTTTTTAATAAGATTTAATTTATTTCGTTAGAATAAAATTATATTTAATTTAGGGGGGTGTTAGGGTTTGGGTTAGGGTTAGACTTAGCTTTAGGGGTTAATACATTTATTAGAGTAGCGCCGAGATCCGGTCGGCAGATTAGGGGTTAATACTTGAAGTTAGGTGTCGCAGATGTTAGGGAGGGCAGATTAGGGGTTAATAAAATGTATTATAGGGTTTGCGAGGCGGGAGTGAGGCGGTTTAGGGGTTAATACATTTATTATCATGGCAGCGAGGTCCGGTCGGCAGATTAGGGGTCAATAAGTGTAGGTAAGGTAGCGGCAACGTTGGGGGGGCAGATTAGGGGTTAATAAATATTATGTAGGTGTCGGCGATGTTAGGGGCAGCAGATTAGGGGTACATAGGGATAATGTAGGTGGCGGCGGTGTCCGGTCGGCAGATTAGGGGTTAAAAAAAATTATTAGAGTGGCGGCGATGTGGAGGGGCCTCGGTTTAGGGGTACATAGGTAGTTTATGGGTGTTAGTGTACTTTAGAGCACAGTAGTTAAGAGCTTTATAAACCGGCATTAGCCCATAAAGCTCTTAACTCCTGATTTTTTTTTTTGGTAAGAGTCTTGTCGGTAGAGGGTCTATCGCTCACTTCAGCCAAGACTCTAAATACCGGCGTTAGGAAGATCCCATTGAAAAGATAGGATACGCAATTGGCGTAAGGGGATCTGCGGTATGGAAAAGTTGCGGCTGGAAAGTGAGCATTAGACCCTTTCCTGACTGACTCTAAATACCAGCGGGCGGTAAAAAGCAGCGTTAGGACCCCTTAATGCTGGTTTTGATGGCTAATGCAGAACTCTAAATCTAGGCGACAAGGTTTATTTTTATTTTACAGTCAACTTTGTATTTATTTTAACTAGGTACAATAGTTATTAAATAGTTATTAACTATTTAATAACTACCCAGTTAAAATAAAGACAAATTTACCTGTAAACTAAAACTTAACCTATGTTACAATTACACCTAACACTACACTATAATTAAATAAATTCCCTAAACTAAATACAATTAATTACAATTTTAAAAAATTATCTAAAGTACGAAAAACCTTTTACCTGTAAAAAAAAAAAGTACAAATACCCCCCCAACATTAAAACCCACCACCCACACAACCAACCTTACTCTAAAACCCACCCAATCCCCCCTTAAAAAAAACTAACACTAACCCCTTGAAGATCACCCTACCGTGAGACGTCTTCACCAAACCGGGCAGAAGTCTTCATCCAAGCCGGGCAGCCATCCAAGCCGGGCAGAAGTCTTCATCCAGATGGCATCTTCTATCGTCATCCATCCGGTGCGGAGCGGCTCCATCTTCAAGACATCCGACGCGGAGCATCCTCTTCAAACGACGGCCGACTGAAGAATGAAGGTTTCTTTAATTTACATCTTCCAAGATGGCGTCCCTTCAATTCCGATTGGCTGATAGAATTCTATCAGCCAATCGGAATTAAGGTAGAAAAAATCCTATTGGCTGATGCAATCAGCCAATAGGATTGAGCTTGCATTCTATTGGCTGATCCAATTAGCCAATGGAATGCCAGCTCAATCCTATTGGCTGATTGGATCAGCCAATAGGATTGAACTTCAATCCTATTGGCTGATTGCATCAGCCAATAGGATTTTTTCTACCTTAATTCCGATTGGCTGATAGAATTTTATCAGCCAATCGGAATTGAAGGGTTGCCATCTCGGATGACGTCATTTAAAGGAACCTTCATTCTTCAGTCGGCCGTCGTTTGAAGAGGATGCTTCGCGTTGGATGTCTTGAAGATGGACCTGCTCCGCACTGGATGAATGAAGATAGAAGATGCCGTCTGGATGAAGACTTCTGCCCGTCTGGAGGACCTCTTCTGCCTGGCTTGGATGAAGACTTCTGCCCGTCTGGAGGACCACTTCTGCCCCTTTGGGTGAAGATGTCTCACGGTAGGGTGATCTGATCTTCAAGGGGTTAGTGTTAGGTTTTTTTAAGGGTGATTGGGTGGGTTTTAGAGTAGGGTTGGTTGTGTGGGTGGTTGGTTTTAATGTTCAGGGGGTATTTATACTTTTTTTTTTACAGGTAAAAAAGCTGATTACTTTGGGGCAATGCCCCGCAAAAGGCCCTTTTAATGGCTATTTGTAATTTAGTGTAGGGTAGGGCTTTTTTTATTTTGGGGGGCTTTTTTATTTTGTTAGGGGGATTAGAGTAGGTGTAATTAGTTTAAAAATCTTGTAATTATTTTATTATTTTCTGTATTTTAGTGGGTTTTTTTTTTCGTACTTTAGATAATTTTTTTAAATTGTAATTAATTGTATTTAGTTTAGGTAATTAATTTAATTATAGAGTAGTTTTAGGTGTAATTGTAACTTATGTTAGGTTTTATTTTACAGGTAAATTTGTCTTTATTTTAACTAGGTAGTTATTAAATAGTTAATAACTATTTAATAACTATTGTACCTAGTTTAAAATAAATACAAAGTTGCCTGTAAAATAAAAATAAACCCTAAGCTAGCTACAATGTAACTATTAGTTATATTGTAGCTATCTTAGGGTTTATTTTATAGGTAAGTATTTAGTTTTAAATAGGATTAATTTAGTGAATTGTATTAATTTTATTTAGATTTATTTAAATTATATTTAAGTTAGGGGGTGTTAGGGTTAGACTTAGGTTTAGAGGTTAATACATTTAATATAGTGGTGGCGACGTTGGGGGCGGCAGATTAGGGGTTAATAAATGTAGGTAGGTGTCGGCGATGTTAGGGCAGGCAGATTAGGGGTTAATAATATTTAAATAGTGTTAGTCTTTAGACCGCTGCTTCATAACTTCTGTTTCCGGCGAGCCTGAAAACACGGGCATCCATACAGAGCTTGATAAATTGACCCCAATGTTATCATTCTATGGAACTGGCTGAATCAATTTCACGGGTAATGTTCTATCATATTTACCTT